>NC_081181.1:86182457-86482457 GCF_029867415.1 Vicia villosa | reverse complement strand
CTTCTTTATACCTGCAAAACACTTAAACCATATAGAACTTGCAGTTCTTGTTAGTAAATGCAACTGATTAAATCAAATCATTTATAGAACTTGCAGTTCTTGTTAGTAAATGCAACTGATTAAATCAAATCATTTATCACATATTTCTCCCCCTTTTTGTCATATCATCAAAAAACAGAAAAGATTCAGAGACAAACAAAACGAAACACACGGAGGAAGAAGATGATTTCATTGAAGTTCAAACAGCAGGTACAGAAGTACATGAAGATAAGTAAGATCAGATGCACACAAAAAAAATGCAACGAAAAAAAAGAAACAACACAGACTCAATCTAGGATGGCCCTAGCCTTGACAAGATCTTGGCCAGCATCTCTTGAACCTCATTGTTGTGTCCATCTTGCCTCACCATGAAAGCTCTATACTCAGAATTGAGTAAGTTTTGCTCATCCTGTCTCTTCTGAATTTCTTCCAGAGTCCTTGCAAGACGAGAAGATTCATCAGAAGAAGCTTCACCGCTTTCAACCACAGGAATAGCAACTTGATCTGTAGCTTCCATGGATAGATCATTTTCAGGGATTTCCTCAACATGATCTGATTCAGCAACATGATCTTCAGCATCTGCTTCTTGCATAGAAGCATCTCCATATTCTGCAGCAGGAATTTCCGAGTCTCCATTCTCAAGTGCTTGAAGAATGGCAGCTAGATTCCTGGGGGCAGAAGGACCTTCAACTTCTGGTGGGTCAACAACTTCTGGAATGACCAAGCTTGGGTCTTCCTTAGAAGGGTTTTCCCTCAGAAAGTCAAAGAGGGTCTTGAAATCCCCAAGTAGAACAAGATATTGAGGTATCCAGACCACAATCTCCCTGCAAGGATTGGCTTCCAATGCAGCAGCGAGTCTTGCTACTTCCAATTCATCCACAAAGGGCTTCTCCTCAGCAGCAACACAATTTCTGAGAGGATGGTAGTATATACCATTATCATCCTCCAGAAGGTAACCAGGGTAACCAGGGGCAGCAGCCACTAGTCTTTTCTGTACTCCCATTGCTTCTACTTGAAAATCCTTGCGAAATCTTCTCCAGAGATTTCTTGTAGAAACATCATCCAGACCATTTAGAAATGCATCCTTCAGAAGGTCTAGACTGCTAATCACCTCATGTCTGAAAAGTTCCAGGTAGGTATAGGGTTAGGATATAGAAGGTGGAGGTGCGGTGGATGAGGAAGAAGGGATATCTGAGAGAATGATTGATGAGGATGGAATATCAGAAATGATAGATTGAGACGAGGATGGAGTATTTGTAAAGGGAATTGGTGAGAAAGATTTATCAGAAGGAGTTGGGGGAAGAATACTTAAAGGTGTGGGGTTTAGAATGGGAGAGGAGAAGGATGATGGAGAAGGATTTGGTAAGGTGAAGTTTATTTTTGGTTCAGATGGAGGTGATTGGAAAGATGGTTTAGGGACAGAAGGAGGTGGAGTAAAAACCTGTCTGGAGATTTGTACAGAAGAAGAAGATCTGGTTCTGCGAAAGGAATCTCTGATCCTTTTGTCTCTTCGTTCTTCAGAGTCCACCTTGTCAGGATCATAGGTGACCCTCAACTTCTTGGCTTTCTCAGCCTCATCTTTTCGGGCTTTTCTTTTTAGCCTAGCCTTTAGTTCCTTCTGATCCTTCTTCAGAAGATCAGCCTTGGACGGAAGTACTCTGCCACGGATCCAAGCAGGATCAATATCTGATTGCTTCCTAACACAATCTTCCAGGTAAGACTTGACAACCTGATGCAGTTCTTCTTGAAACAAGGAGGCAAAACCTTCAACAGCAACTCTTCTTGAGAGAATGTCAGGAAAGCTTGGGCACACAGAAGGTACATTTTGAATGAGTTCTAATCTGAACAAATCCACACCATTAAAAATGGGACCTTGAACTACTCCAAGCAAATGGGATGCATTGAGTTTTCTGATGGAGTCCAGCACTTTGCTTTCAGTAAGAATGTCTGAAATCATTCTTCCAAACGGAATAGTCGTTCTTGAAAGATGAGGGTACTTCGCCCTTTCCTCTTCTCTTGACTCAAGGATTGAAGTCTTTAGATTCTCAAACAGAATGTGAGAAATGTTGATCTCAGTCTTTTTGCCAATGCAGAAAAGAGTGTGCTTGTGATCTGGACTGATGTAAGAAGAGGAGAGCATCCTTTTTCTGTGGTGAAGAGAACCCAGAATAATCTCAGCCCATACTCTATAAAATGGCCTCAAGGTGCCTGTGTTATTTGAGTCAATCCCAGAAGACTTAGAGATTTGTTTTTCAACTATCGACCAATCAACAAATGCATGTCGAAAACCAGACCAACCTTCTTCATCATTCAGATTGTATAGCTTCCTGATCAGTTTTTCAGAGATAACCACTTCATGCCCTAGCACGAATGAAATGATGGCCGTTGGGGTAATCGTTGCATGTACCCAAAAATCCTTCACAAGATCAGGATAAATTGGACCAACCAATCTATTAAGGTACTTGGACCATCCTTGCTCAAGGATTCTTGCATCACACTTAAAGCCATTCGCTTTAAGATTGTTTAAGTCCACAGCAGTTTCACATAAAACCTCCAAGTCCTTCGTGGGTATCGAGCAAGTTTTCAAAGGAGCATATTCATAATTTCGTAGAAGGATTTGTGAAGAAGTAAGTCTTTCTTTTGAGGAAGATGAACAAGAGGAAGAGTTCATGATGATTATGTCGTAAGATTAGAACAAAGACTAGGGTTTGAAAAAGAAAAACAGATGCAGCGAAAAAAATGTACAACCAAAATAGAGAGAAGGAGAAAAGAATGAAGTTGAAGCGGGCTATTTAAAAGATTTGAAAATAATTTAAATCATTTTGCATTAAATGAGAAATGACATTAGGAGAGATAGCATGGTAAATGAAATGATTTAACACAGTTACCTAGGTCGGCGTCTTTTCAACTGCACGCTTCGTACTAACTGCACAGACACGTGTTCACCATCAGATAATGGATGACAGCTGTGAAATATTCAATAGGCTTTACGCCTTCTGATTCCGATCACTGCTTCTGAAGTGATCAAGTTTCTCTTCTGGAAACACTCCTTCTGAAGTGTGCTGATATAATTCTGAATGATCTTCTGATCCATTACTTCTGATATACACAGCTTCTGGAGATTCACTTCTTTGTTCTGCAGCTTCTGATAAGACAAAACTGTATCTGCAGAAATTCTTAAGCTGCTTTGTTTCATCAGAAACAAGTTTATCATCAAACCAGATATTTATTGATTCGTCCACAATCAATGTTTCAATATTGTATATTCTGTAGCATTTAGAGCATTTCAGAATAATCAAGAACGAAACATCATTGCTAGAAACAAACAAAAAAGATGGTTCCAAGACTAATAAACTTTCTTTTCTGATCTCCTACGAACATAGTTTCTTCAACAGATTTAAGTACCAGAACTTGGAAGACAGTCCTTCTTCCCTTCAAGTGTTGAGACCAACTTGAGTCCAGGTGACATGACATGTTGACTTTTATCTTCTATGTCGCCAAGAGAATCTGCAAAAGAAATAGTCTTTTTCTTTGGTACCCACATCTTCTTGGGTCCTTTCTTGTTAGATTTTCTCAAGTTCTGATTGAACTTGGGTTTAACATTGTAAGCAATAGGAGGAACAACATGATAATTTTTAATGTGAGTTTCATGATATTTCCTAGGTTGTGTCACATGCTTTTTGGTGTGTGTTATGTGAAAACTTTGAGCATGTGAAGTGTGCCTAATATCATGGGAGTGGCCATACTTGAACTGATCATACAATGGCTTGTATGTGAATTTCATTTCATCAACAGGTTCAAGTTTGTATGGGGTTTCACCCTCAAAACCAATGCCGACTCTTTTGTTTCCAGACACAGCATATATCATAGAAGCTAGCTGACTTCTGCCAATACTTCTAGATAAGAACTTCCTGAAACTTAAATCATATTCTTTCAGAATATGGTTTAGACTAGGAGTGGATTTTTCTGAATCAGAAGGAGATCCAACATTATTGGATAATTTTAAAAGTTTTTCTTTTAATTCAGAATTTTCCAACTCAAGCTTCTTTGTTTCAAATTCAAATAGCTTTTTCAGCTTTTTGTATTTGAGACTAATCTGAGACTTGAATTCCAGAAGTTCAGTTAGACCGGAAACTAACTCATCTCTAGTAAGTTCAGAAAATACCTCTTCAGAATCTGATTCTGATGTAGATTCTGATCCGTCATCTTCTGTTGCCATCAGCGCACAGTTAGCCTGCTCATCTTCAGAGTCTGAATCATCTTCTGACTCATCCCAGGTTGCCATAAGACCTTTCTTCTTATGAAACTTCTTCTTGGGATTTTCCTTCTGAAGTTTTGGACATTCATTCTTGAAGTGTCCAGGCTCATTGCATTCATAGCACATGACCTTCTTCTTGTTAAATCTTCGGTCATTAGAAGATTCTCCACGTTCAAATTTCTTTGAACTTCTGACGCCTCTGAACTTCCTTTGCTTGTTCTTCCAGAGTTGATTTAGCCTTCTGGAGATCAAGGACAGTTCATCTTCTTCTTCAGATTCTGATTCTTCAGGATCTTCTTCTCTAGCCTGAAAAGCGTTAGTGCATTTCTTGATATTGGATTTTAATGCAATAGACTTACCTTTCTTTTGAGGCTCGTTTGCATCCAGTTCAATTTCATGACTCCTCAGGGCACTGATAAGCTCTTCCAGAGAAACTTCATTCAGATTCTTTGCAATCTTGAATGCAGTCACCATAGGACCCCATCTTCTGGGTAAGCTTCTGATGATCTTCTTTACGTGATCAGCCTTGGTGTATCCCTTGTCAAGAACTCTCAATCCAGCAGTAAGAGTTTGAAATCTTGAAAACATCTTTTCAATGTCTTCATCATCCTCCATCTTGAAGGCTTCATACTTCTGGATTAAAGCGAGAGCTTTAGTCTCCTTGACTTGAGCATTTCCTTCATGAGTCATTTTCAAGGACTCATATATGTCATAGGCCGTTTCCCTGTTAGATATCTTCTCATACTCAGCATGAGAGATAGCATTCAGCAAAATAGTTCTGCATTTATGATGATTCCTGAAAAGCTTCTTCTGATCATCGTTCATTTCTTGCCTTGTCAGCTTTACGCCACTGGCATTTACCGGATGTTTGTAACCATCCATCAGAAGATCCCATAGATCACCATCTAGACCAAGAAAGTAACTTTCCAGTTTATCTTTCCAGTATTCAAAGTTTTCACCATCAAATACCGGCGGTCTAGTATAACCATTGTTACCGTTGTGTTGCTCAGCAGAGCCAGATGTAGATGTAGACTTTGTAGTTTCATCAGCCATCTTTTACTGAAGCGTTTTTCTCTTCCTGAATCTTTTCTAAACACGGTTAAGTGCTTGCACCTTAGAACCGGCGCTCTGATGCCAATAGAAGGATAGAAAAACACTTAGAAAGGGGGGGGGGGTTTGAATAAGTGTAGCTTTAAAAACTTGACAGATAAAAAATAAATTGCACAGTTATTTTTATCCTGGCTCGTTGTTAACTAAACTACTCCAGTCCACCCCCGCAGAGATGATTTACCTCAACTGAGGATTTAATCCACTAATCGCACGGATTACAATGGTTCTCCACTTAGTCAGCAACTAAGTCTTCCAGAGTCTTCTGATCACACACTGATCACTCCAGGAACAACTGCTTAGATACCCTCTAAGACTTTCTAGAGTATTCTGATCCACACGATCACTCTAGTTACAACCTGCTTAGATAACCTCTAAGACTTCCAAGAGTATTCTGATCCACACGATCACTCTAGTTCCTTACAACTTAATGTAATCAATTCTAAGAGTATAACAATTGCTTCTTAAAAGCTATAATCACAAACTGTGATATTTCTCTTAACGTTTAAGCTTAATCTCACTAATATATTACAACAGCAATGTAGTGAGCTTTGATGAAGATGAAGATTCTGAGCTTTGAGTAGAACAGAGTTTCAGCAAGTTAATATGAGTTGTTTTGTTCAGGATCGTTAACCTTGCTTCTCATCAGAACTTCATATTTATAGGCGTTGGAGAAGATGACCGTTGAGTGCATTTAATGCTTTGCGTGTTCCGTACAGCATCGCATTTAATGTTATACGCTTTTGTCAACTACCTCGAGCCTTGTTCACGCTGTGTCTACTGACGTTGCCTTTAATAGCTTTTAACGTTCCTTTTGTTAGTCAGCGTAGCCTGCCACTTGTACTTCCTTCTGATCTGATGTTTGTGAATACAACGTTTGAATATCATCAGAGTCAAACAGCTTGGTGCAAAGCATCTTCTGATCTTCTGACCTTGAAGTGCTTCTGAGCGTGATACCATCAAAATTTCAGTGCTTCTGACCTCATGTTCTTCTGATGCTTCCATAGACCCATGTTCTGATTCTGCTTCGACCATCTTCTGATGTCTTGCCAGACCATGTTCTGATGTTGCATGCTGAACCCTTTGAGACAAAGCTTCTGAGCGCTGAATTATGCATACTCTTTATATATTTCCTGAAAAGGAAATTGCATTGGATTAGAGTACCATATTATCTTAAGCAAAATTCATATTATTGTTATTATCAAAACTCAGATAATTGATCAGAACAAATCTTGTTCTAACAACTTCCATATACCACCTTTGGCCAACTTTGCATAACAACTTCCACACTCCACCAATCTCGGACGGTGAAAACTTAACCACCATTTCAAAGCCAACATCTCCCTACTCCGGTCCCATGCAAAAACACCAATGAGCTACCACAACAAACCTTTTAACAACCACTAAAATATAGAGGTATAAGAGTAAGAAAACCGGTTTAAAGTAATGAACTCATGTAGAAAACCGCAAGCCTTGCCATAAAGTGATTCATACATGAATCCACTCTGAGTGAGCTTAACATGACGCTAAATTCGAGTACGGATTTGGATCTCTTTTCGGTCCCCTAGTTTTTCTCTTTGGTTTTCTTACGAGCACTTTAAAGAAAAGCAATCACATATCCATACTCATGGAAACTGAAGGAAGATAAGGGTTTTCTTTCACCATTCTTGATACTATCACTACTTGGGTTAGCGTGAGCTGAAGCCCTATGAAAATATGCATTGCTTATTTGTATGCATGATTAATTACACTTTGAAAACCTAGGATTTCTATGGTTTTGCCATGATTGTGTGAGTTTCCGTTTGTTTCATTGAACTTAAATACCATGATGCTTTGCTTTAGTAGTTTGTTTTCATCTTGATGTTGAAAGGTTGTGCCTTCAACTCTTTTGCGCTATTCTTGCCATGTTTATATGGCTTCATTGATTCATGTGTTAATTATTGGTCTTTAGTTAGGTACATGTGTTTCGTGATTATTTGATCTCTTGAATACCATATTCATGCTTGGTTTTGACCTAATTGCTTGATGATTCTCATATGGATAATGTCACACTTGGCTTACTTGTGTTTTAAATCCAAGGGAAAGGATTATGTGTGTTTGACTCTCTAGTCAATTGTTTTCCTCTTGGCGTGCACTTTATGTCTCTTTGCTCATCTTTTTTCCTTTATGGTTATGTTTGTTTCCCAACCTTTGTTTACAAACTTACACATCTTTCTATAAAAAACCTTGACTTAACTCATTGCATTCTCAAATTTTCTTTTCTTTCATAAATACTTCAATACACTCTAAGCATCTCAATCTCTTTTCATAAGACTAAAAAAATACAAAACACATTCAAATCTTTTTTCCATTTTGGATTTTCATTTAAAACCTTTTTAAGGATTAGACGTGAGTCCTCTTTAGTTTAGATGTGAATCTCCTATCTCTATAGTGATGATTGAAATGATGTTGATTCTTTTCTACTTGAGGGAGTTAGTGGCATACTTGTTGATTATATATCCATGTTGAAGCCCTTCCCTCATGACGATGCAAAGATCCATCTTCTCATAACTTGCGGGTTGTTTAGTTTAGTATTCTCCTTAAGATGACAAAATGTCTCTTCAATTTAAAATCAACCAAAATAAACCCTTTTGTTATTTGTTCCCCAAACTACGAGGTTTTGATCATTCATTAGCACGTAGGCATAAGACCTTGTGTCTTTACAAATCAAAAAATTAGAAAAAACATTTCTCTTCTCATCTCCCCAACCACTTTTGCATACAAAACTTTTTTTTTAAACTAAAATACAGATTTTCCGAAAAGTTCCTATAGAGTACTATATATACATCGGGTTCTAGTACATTCCCGTTGTATAGTCTACACCGTACCTTTAATCTCTACATTGCTTTTCTTTTAGATTTTTGTTAACTTAGTCTTGCTTATTGCTTATGCATATTTATTATGGGTTTTGTTCTATCTTTTCCCTTTCCTTTGAAATAATAAAGTTTGGTGGTGACTTATTATTTGGGAAGTCAAGTTAATCAATAGCTTGGTCTCCAATGTTTCACCGCGACAGAAATGGCGACTTCACTAAGGAATATTTCCCAAGAGGGTTAAGCCTAACTTGTTTTATCTATATTTTTGTTATTATTATTTATTTGTTACCTGTTTGTTTGGGTTTTATGTATGGTGATATTTGTATCGTGAGATAAATCTTAACTTGGCCTTAAGTGTATAATAAGATAGGATGGTAGTATAGTCATGCTGGATTACATGGAGTCAGTCTTTAATAAGCAAACTTTAGATTCTTAACTCAGTGGAGGCCTCCTTGGGGTGATAGTGCCAAACAAGTCAGTTGTAAAAGAATTATTACTTCTAACCTGAGAGGTTGAGAAGCTGAGGACCTTAGAACCATTTAACCAATCTTGGCCATTTTTAGGATGTAGTGCAGAAACTGCTAACGTGTACACTTGAATTAGCTGTCATGCGATACTACACTCAGACGAGCTTCTCTTGAGAATATTATTGGACCATGAACAAGTTGTGTAAGCCGATAATATCCAAAAGATGGATCCATGACTCTAGGAACCCTTTGTAGAACATGTTGTACAGGTGATTAAACCTGTAGTTCTTACCTGTGGGATGGATAGACCCATGGCTCCATGCTCGTGACGTCAATATAATTTTTAGTCTCTCTCGATTCATAAATATAATTTTCATTATTTTATATTTTAATTTATAAATATAATATAAATATTTTATATATTAATAAATAATATTATAGTAAAAGTTATATTATTCTTGTCTGATGCATCGACGTATCAATCAAAGTAGAATAAAAAATGTATCTCTTCATCCTTTTTGTCCTCCCTGTCACTATTTAATATTTTGATTTATAAATATTAATAATTTAAATATCAATAATAGATATTATAGTAAAAGTTATATTATTTTGTTTGAGGCATAACAGTATATTATTTTAATTTTTATACTTTAAATTATATATTGAGAAATGCTAAGAACACTTTAGAGAATGTTGAAAAGAGAGTGTTGCGAACACCCCTCTTATATATTGTAAAAATATTGAGTATTTTTATTTTATTTTAATGATTTTTTAATACAATCCAAAACTAAAATAAGAATTTACACTAAAGAAATAAGATAAGATAAATATAAAAATAAAGTTATCGCATTCTTATATCATAAATTGCTGAATTGAAATTGATTAGAAAAAATTATCCTTTTTTTTTTACACCAAATTAGAACCTAATCAATTTGTCTTTTTCTTTTACAAAACTAAATCCACAGACACTTTGCAGGTCATTATTCTATCCTGACCGACTGGTAAGATAAGTGGCACCATCTGTGGGAAATTTATTTCTCCATCTTTTCTTTCCATGAAACCAAAATATAAAAAAAATTAACACTCAGTAACTGACCATGGCCGGTCAAGACGAAGATAATATCAGCGGTCACGAAATCGTCATATCTCCCGTCTGCATTGTTAACAACCGCAATGAGATGCCATTTTCGGATATTCTCTGCTTGTATTGTTGCCATTAATTTTAGTAAAACAAATTTGACAGCAACATGTTAGATAGAATGTTTCAAGATTGCAAAAAATATATGTTAAACAGGATGTTCTATCAGTTACATATGGTGTAAAATGTCTAACAAGATGTGATGCAAAGATCATTTGACATCGTGACTAAGGGTTAAGTTGGGCTTTTGGATTCTATTTTAAGTGTTACAAATGCATAATATTTAGTGAATATTATGCAATCCAATACAACGCTTAATATAAGGATAAAATATTTTATTTGTCTTGAAGATTTTCAAGGTTACTAAATATGGATAATATTTAGGAAGATTTGATTGAAGATTTATTTTTATTGAGAAGATTGTGCATATTTATAGCAGTCTCCCAACTGTGTTTTAAAGCCCAAATCCATACCAGATGTGTGCAATAAAGAGGAAGCTACAAACCTTTTGAAAAGTAGAGCTTACCGGATTAGGTTAGAATTTGTCCTTTCAATGTGAGCCTCTCTAATATATCGTGGACAGAAGAGTAGGATAGTTTTTCGAGTTGTATGTGTTTTCATGCGTTTATAAGCTGTTAAGTATTGAATGTATGTGTGTCACTTAGGTATCAATGATACAGTTATCTAAGTGTGTGTTGCTTGTGTTTCCAGATATTGTTCTTGATCAAAGCTTTTAAGCATGATGAAGTATTTGAAGGTTAAGTGAGTCTTAATGGTGCATCGTTTGTAATTGATAATTATGGTTAAGGGCCGTCAATATTAGGAACCTGGGCCGTTAGTTTGAGACATCACTATGGGGATTGGAAGTGAGAGGGGTTTTCTTATCTAGGAGGTTCTTAGGTAGAAGTTGCAATGGGTAGGGATTAAGTGAGAAGTTGTAAACTTGAAGTTGCTTAGCTTCGAGTTGATATACTAATAATGGATTTCCTTCCTTGCTTGGTAGCCCCCAGATTAGGTGTTGTTGTACACTGAAATTGGTTAACAATTCTATGTGTTCAATTAGTTTTGAGCATTGTTTTAATTCATGAATATTTGTCTATTGAATGTTGTGTCAGATCAGATGTCCCAACAAATCATAGGACATCTCGAGTCCGAAGGCTGGAATTTTAATTAGTAATAGAGCAAGCACCCTGTTCTATATCTGGGTGAGATCCGGCAAGATACTTTTTGGCGAAACGGACAGGGAAGAAGAAGTTAATAATCAAATTCATGAAGAACAAGGAATATAGGATAATGTTTGACAGAGGAAAATATGTTGCTACAAGAAGGAGAGAGTCTTCTCCATGATGTAACATAGAGTGTCTGCAGGGACACATGTCTCAGACAAGATATTAAGATATGTTTGAGAGAAGTTGGGAGAATTTATTTTTCTCCACAACAGGTCTGTTGGTTCGTGTGCTAGAGGTATTTAGTGTGAAAACCTTTGGATGGATTGAGGTCAACAGGACAATGCAGGAGTCACTAAGGTGCATCCAAAAGTCACTGAAGAAATTGTGTTCTTGAAGAAGTTTCGCTGCTTGCTTTGAAGGACTTTGGTTATACAGAGATCAGAAGATAAGTCTCAGTTTTCCATCCAAGGAAAGACACTTCTGGCTCTTGTCGTTGGTCTGAAGATTGTTGAATCAAGCAAGGATGTCAAATATAATGTTATAACATTCATCTAATAAGTTGAAAGTATTGTGCCTCTCAATGCTGGTGTGTACATACTCCACTATCCAACTTGTCATACATGTTTTGTTATATCTCTGGTTGTGAAAGCTGCATGGATACTCCTAGTGTGTGACTAAAATAGGAAAGTGATCCTGACATTATTAGTGTTGGAAGATGGATCTCCATTAAAAACCTTGAAGCTAATCTAATGTTTTACAAGATGTTAGGACATCATAACAGCAGGTATGCAGATCACTGGTGCATAACATATGCTCTAGGTGCTAAACGAATGTATGATAATCACATAAGCTAGGAACCTACTCCTGATTTGGAAGAGGAGGCATCTGGGATATGTATCCAGAATGTTTTATCCAAAAAACATGCTTTAGACAAGTGGTTGATCAACCTATTGTTACTTCTTGATAAAGGTGGTCTCGTATCCAAGTATGTACAAGTACACAGGCTGGCCTTTAGTATCTAGTTGAAGGTTTGGTATCTCAGCCAAGGTCCCTGCATATGGTGGTCAGGCTCAAATGTCAAGAAGATTATCTTTATCATTTGAAAGATCAGAGTAACAAGTTGTATCATCTTGATAAATCAGAACATGCTCTGATGAAATTGGAACAAAGAAGATCCGTGTGGGTATACACTAACCATAATCTATACTACTTTTAAGGGGATGATTGATTGATTCTCAAGGTATTCCTAGCAGTGGTGAAGAAGAATTCATGATCTGAAGTTGGAATTTCTTGAAGAGATGTCAGATACAATGTCTTGACATCACTGTATTGAGAACTTATTCTTTTTAAATATGTTTTACTGGTGGTCCTTTCAAACAAGATAGTGGTAGATATCTACAGTGATGAAGTATGTTCCAAACCACCTAGAATGAGAAAGGAGAAGTTGGTAGAATTTTAAGGACCAAAGCATCATGGAAATTGATCAATTGCTGATGTATGGATCTCTTGTAGAGTTGTGTGTGGATTTCTATGAATTTACTCTCCAAAGTCATAGTGAAGGGTATAATTCATACGGACAAGATTGATGCTAGTATTGATGTTGGTGTTGAAAGTATTTGTGGGTAAATATTTTCTATATATCGTATCCACAGGGACTGGTTTAATATCATTGTCGTTCTATAGCAGATTATTTTGAGTAATTAAAAATAGTTGAGTTTGTTTTATTATTTTAAATTTGCTATTAAATCTAAACAATTATTAAAACTAGAATGCTGAAAATTGGTTAACGATGAAAGATATATGTTGAGCTTTAAGGTTCATCAACCTATTCCTATGACATTTATTAGTTAAATCATAAGTGAACCATCATTTGAATTATTATCTTCACTTATCCTCAAACTTGATCCCATGTCTGCAGATCAAGTTAGATGAACTTCTACTAGTATGAGATTCGATCTCTCAGAATATCAATATCGATAAGAGTAATAGACAATGATAATTATGAAAACTCATTCACAATTCCATCTCTGCAAATTATGACTGAATCAATATAGTAACCTAGGGAAAAAGTTTAAACCTTTTCTTTCGATCAAAGATTCAACAATAATTTAATATACAAACAAGGTATCTTATTGATAATAAGTTCAACAATTGTTTACAGGAATTAATCAATGGTATTGCAAAATCATAGGTTAACTACTACCTTAAACTCAACAAAAGAGAATTAGCTCTCCATAGACATGAAGAACACACAAGGTTTGATTGAGGAATTCATCATGATCAATAAAATCTTTTCAATTGATGTAGAATCTTTCTTTAATGGTTGCTCTATGTTTCAGGATCATATTTCTCTCTTAATTTCGTTCACCAAAAATCGCCCCCTTAATTGGCAGCTAGGGTTTCTATTTATAAGAGTTGGGCTAGATACGCCGTCTCCGCGGCGCGGCCCAAAACAATGGGTTTGGCGCGACGCGCTTGCATCCCTCACGACGCGGCCGTGCTAGAAATTCTCCTTTTTGCTTCTCTTTTGATTCTTCCAGGTTCCTTTCCTTTTCATGCTCTTGTAAGGCTACTTTTCAGCTCCAAACCTGCATCAATAGTACCCAAGAAAATACCATAAATTCATCCCTAACAAACTCTCCCCAACTTAGAGTTTTGTTTGTCCCTAAACAAAAGTACTCACCTTAGTGAAGTCAACGATCTTTCTCAACAATCATGCAACAAGTTTTCTTTTAAACACATTCGAATGGTTCACACAAAAGGTCAATCCAAGCACAATTCATCACACCATGAACTCAGGATACTCATAAGCTTTCCTCTCCCCAACTTGGTTTTCAACCTCTTATTTGATTTATGAATGCTCCCCTACTTTCTAAGAAGGTTTACGGAAGAACACATCATCAAAGATTGTGGTTGATGTTCTAAAAATATAAATTTTTATTATGATTTAATTCCTTTTTATCTCAGGCTCAAAGAACGGTTGGAAAAGGATCGTACTATCACAAAAAAAAAACATATAGGCTGAACAACTCTCAATTTGAAACAATTGCCTTAGTCCCCTTTAACAGATTTTCACAAGATAATGCACAATTATGGTTTAGCATGATACAAAAATGTTGAAAAGAAAGCCGGTCTCCTGCATTTTGTAAAAAGTGGAAGGCTTTCCTCACAATGGTTAACTGGTCTAACAATTAATATGTACCAAAAAGAACCTCTGATGAAATTTACTAGAAACTTAAGTTTCATACTCGTAATAAAAGTTCGGGAGTCCCAGAATTTTACCTGTTTTGTCGTTTTTCAAAAAAACTATCACTATCATTCAAACGCATGTTGCTCCATTGTTGATCATTTTCATTGCTCTTCACTTGAGCTTTTCTTTGTGTTTTCGGTAATACTCACTCTAAATTGAGATACACAACAAAAACAATTGCAAAAACTAACATAAAACTTCAATACTAAATTTAAAGAAAAACAAGTCATAGTGACCCTAAGGTTCACCAGAGTACAAGTCAGAAAAACATAAAAAACAACTAGAACAGAAATAACAGAAAGAAATAACAAAAGATCATCACATCAATTATCATAAACATAATATCACCACATCAAATCAGAATTAGAATCCTCCTCCATATTCTCTTCTAGCTGCTCCTGTGTTTCATTTGGATCTGCACCTGCCTCCCCCCCCCCCCCCCCACAGGAAAAGGATTGGACTCCGGCCAACCGCAATACGTGAAATAGCATTCCCGTGTCGGGAAGGTTCGCTCCTCAGGGGAAGAAGAAAGGTTCATGTACTACTGTTGCATGGCATCATGCAAGAAAATATGAGACCTTTGGTTGGCCTCAAACATGGCGGAATAGTAGTGATGAGCCACCAAAGGGTAAAATGTAGATGAGGCTCTAGTAGTTGGTGCATTCGGTTTGGATGGGCCAACCTGGGAA
Organism: Vicia villosa; assembly: GCF_029867415.1. Lineage (NCBI taxonomy): Eukaryota > Viridiplantae > Streptophyta > Magnoliopsida > Fabales > Fabaceae > Vicia > Vicia villosa. The sequence goes on along the minus strand of NC_081181.1, from coordinate 86,467,485 downwards.
GCAACAGTGGCAGCCTGTTGGTCCTTATCAAAGGGCTTTTCACATAACTTCTCAACAAAATTATCATCAGTGAAAGTGTTAATCACATGGTACCCTTCTCCTGAGCAATCCACCCCTGCCTCTTTGCACAGACCCATGATTAGACCAGGGAGGGGAAGCACTCATTTGGCATTGATGCCATGTTGTGTATCACTCAATGCTGCTCGTCGAAATTCATTCGAGAGAATGAAAGCGACATCCACGAAATGCTAGGACATGATAACCCTCATCAAGAATGATACCTCTAGGGGGATAGTAGTCAAGTGTGTCCGAAGCCGGATGTTATACCAAATTACTGATAAAATTCCCCTTGCGTTGATGTTCAGATCCATCCTGTTGTAGTGGGTCTGATTTCCTTGTTTGCTGAGTTCTGGTCCTCTTCCTCGTTTGCATATTTTTCTCGTGATCTCTTGCACGAGGTTACCGCACTCAAACACATGCTGCCTATAGTAACATTTTTCATCTTTCGCTAACTGTAGCGGTTCACCTAAGAACTCATTAATAGAATCTCTGTCGAACAACACAATTCTACCCCTCACATGCGACTGATATGTGTATGCCACTGTTTCATCTATGGTTTTGATGGCATTTTCATAGAATTTTTTAACAATGTCATAGTTGATGACTTTGTATGGTTCACAAACACGCTGCCAGTTTTTATGCCCGATGTAAGCCCACATGTCACTGAACCTACTATCTGCTGGTCCTGCAAGCACGGTAATCATATTTTTTCCAGAATGGTACAGGGCCCTAATTCTTTGAATCGGTCTGCTTGGACACGCCTCAAAAACCTATTTACTTGACCGCTTTTTGCTTGAGTACGCGCTCCTCTACGACCAAAACTCATGGTCTTTGTGCGTGGATTCATCTATAATTTACACGACAAACAAATATATGCACAGAAACTATGTTAGGATCAGCAAACTAAAAAAATTAAACAACTAAGGCTATTTTTCACCCAGGCGCGGCTGCATCGCAACTTGCCAGGGTTTGACACCCATTGATGCCATAACCATTTGACACTCTCAGCCTATTTCATAAATCTCTTTTTAACTTAGCACAAGCAGTTGTCATCTACCCTAGGGTTCAAATTTTTTCATGGATTCCGCTTAAAGTGATGCTATCTAAAACCTAGGTTTTCAGATCTACATTCATGGCAGAGAAAATTGAAGATTGGGGAAGATTTACATACCTTGTTGCTGTTATAGGTGGAGATAGATGAAGATATTTGGTGAGAAGTTGCAAACCTTTGGTTTTCTCTTAGAGAAATTTTTGTGGAGTTTTGAAAGCAAATAATGGGTGGAAGTGTAACCGCGCCGCGCCAAAACCTCTGTTTGGGGGCGTGAAGCGACATACTCCCTCGCGGCGCGGGAATGCGAAATAATAAAAAAAAAGTTTTGAAATTTTTGAAAAACCGCTTGTTATATTTTCCTTCATTGTTTGATTCAGCCTTCTTCATATGCTTAATTACACTGATTTGATGATATAAAAAAAACAAACGAAAGAACTTACTCTGTTGGGTTGCCTCCCAACAAGCGCTTTATTTAACGTCGTTAGAGCTCGAAGGTTCGACCTATTCTTTTTATGTGCTCACAAGTGAGAGTGTGCACACTTCTCTGTCGAACTCTCCACCAAAATAGTTTTTCAACCGTTCTCCATTAACGGTCCAACTTTCCTTAGTCTTACTATCCTCAATGGTAATAGCACCATATGGTTTGAGTTCCTTGATTATGAACGGTCCTGACCATTTAGACTTTAGTTTTCCTAGGAAGAGTCTTAGTCTTGAATTGAACAGAAGTATAAGGTCTCCCACCTTGAACTCTTTCTTCTTGATTTTCTTGTCATGGTACCTTTTCATATTTTCCTTGTATAGTTTATTGGACTCATATGTTAGGTATCAGAAATTCTTCGAGCTCATGGAGTTGATTCTTCCTTTTCTTATAGGCTAGACTGTCATCCCTATTGAAGAATCGTAGAGCCCATAATGCTTTGTGTTCCACCTCCACTAGCAGGTGGAATGCCTTACCATAAACCATTTGAAAAGGAGATGCACCAGTAAGTGCTTTGTATGTTGTCCTATATGCCTACAAAGCATCATCAATCCTTACTGACCAGTCTTTACAGGATTCCGATACAGTTTTCTCTAGAATATTCTTGATTGCTCTGTTTGAGATCTCTGCTTGCCCGTTGGTTTGGGGGTGATATGGTGATGCGATCTTGTGGTTGATATGATACTTATCCAGCATGAAGGATAGAAAAACACTTAGAAAGGGGGGGTTTGAATAAGTGTAGTTTTAAAACTCTTAAGATAAAAACAATTTGCACAATTATTTTTAGCCTGGTTCGTTGTTAACTAAACTACTCCAGTCCACCCTTAACAAGGTGATTTACCTCAACTAAGGATTTAATCCACTAATCACACAAGATTACAATGGTTTTCCACTTAGATAACCTCTAAGTCTTCTAGAGTATTCTGATCACACCTTGATCACTCTAGGAACACAATGCTTAGATAACCTCTAAGACTTCTAGAGAATCCGATCACAACTTGATCTCCTCTAGTTCTTTACAAATGAATGTAAACAAATTCTTACAAGAGTTATACAATGCTTCTTAATAAGCTATAATCACAATTGTGATATTTCTCTTAAGTTTAAGCTTAATCTCACTAAGATATTACAGCAGTAATGAAGTGAGGTTGAAGATGAAGTTTGAGAGCTTTTCACTTTGACAGCGTTTCTGTATGTTTGCGTAGAGTGTTGTTTCAGCTTCTCATCAGAACTTCTATTTATAGGTGTTTGAGAAGATGACCGTTGGGAGCATTTAATACGTTGCATGATCCGTACAGCATTGCATTTAATGTTTCACTCTTTTGTCAACTACCTCGAGCCTTGCTTTTGCTGCGTCTACTGACTTTGCCGTTAATAGCTTCTAACGTTCCTTTTGTCAGTCAGCGTAGCCTGCCATATTGTACTTGCTTCGGATTTGATGTTTGTAGATACAACGTTTGAATATCATCAGAGTACAATAGCTTGGTGCAGAGCATCTTCTTGTCTTCTGACCTTGAAGTGCTTCTAGCGTGATACCATGAGAACTTCAGTGCTTCTGCTTCTGATCTCAAGTTCTTCTGATGCTTCAATAGACCATGTTTTGATTCTGCTAGAGCATGTTCTGATGTTGCATGCTGAACCTTCTGAGTTAGTGCTTCTTGCGCTTATTTTGTGCATACTCTTAATATGATTCTTGAAATGGAAATTGCATAGGATTAGAGTACCACATTATCTCATACAAAATTCATATACATTGTTATCATCAAAACTAAGAATATTGATCAGGACAATTCTTGTTCTAACAATCTCCCCCTTTTTGATGATGACAAAAACATATATAGTTGATATGAATTTGCAATCAGAATAACAGACGGCCAAAGACAAATACTCAGTTATAGCATAAGCATATAAACATAGTGTGTGAATATGTCTCCCCCTGAGATTAACAATCTCCCCCTGAGATAAGTAATCTCCCCCTGAAATAAATACTGGAAGAAATTTATAAATAAAGGACTTGCCTGAGTATTTTCCATTTCAGTTGAGACGTTCACATAAGCTTAAAACTTCAGAACATTCAGAGCTTCTGCTTCTTGCTTCCATAGGACAGCTTCAGAGCTTTGAATTTCTTCTTGAATCATTGCATGCTTGATTGAATCAGAACATTCTTGAATGTACCAGAGCGTCATCAGAGCATATCTACATCCTGAAATGTTTCAAAGCAAACTAGACAGCAAGAGTCAAAGCATGAATGAATCAGAACATATAATATGTATCAGAGCATATAGAATGCATCAGAACATAAAATATGTATCTGGGTACATAAACAATATCAGAGCATATAAAGTATAAGAATGTGTTAGAGAATATTCTATCACAAGAATATCAGAGCGTTCTTCCTTCATGCTTCTGATCTTGAAGCTTCACAGCATTCAACTTGCTTCAATTTTCATGAGTATGTTTCTATATAGAATTGCTTTTCCTCATGTCTTTGCTTCTCATGTTGAGCTTTTTCAGAATGTCTTCAATCCTTCAAAAATCTAAAAGACATAGAACTTGCAAATTCTGTTAGAAATATGGAGACTTACTCCCAGCAACTGATATAATTAATTAGATCGATTATCACATTTTCTCCCCCTTTTTGTCATAACATCAAAAAGCATAAAAGATTCAGATGAAAAACAAACAAAATGAGAGAAGATAAAAGATTTCATTCATCTGAATTAATCAGAAGATACAAGGGATGAGAAGGCAGAAGCACAAAAAACAGATGCAAGAAAAAAGGAGACATCTAAGACCAAACGACTACGACTAGCCTAGTTTGGAAACTATCTTGGCTAGAAGGCCTTGAATCTCATTGTTGCTTTCAGTCTGCTTCTGTATAAATGAGTGAAACTCATTGTTGGTATCTTCTTGCTTGTCCAGGCGAGAAGCTAGATCAGCTTGATTCTTTTGAATAACCTCTAAGGTCTTCACCAGAAGAGAGGTTTCTCTAGAAGAAGAAGCTTCACAACTTCTGTTCAGTGGAACAGCATTCTCAACAGCAGCATCTATCGTGAGAACGTCATCATGATTATCCTCAGCAGGAATATTCTCAACAGGATGTATCTCAGCATTAGCTTCTTCCATAGAAACATCTTCTCCATACACAGGAGCAGGAAGATTAGAATCTCCATTCTCAAGGGCTTGAAGAATGGCAGCTAGATTCCTTGGAGGAGTGGGAGCATAAACTTCTGGAGGATAGACAAATTCTAGAATGACCATATTTGGGGCCTTCTCAGAAGGGTTCTCCCTTAGAAAATCAAACAGCCACTTGAAGTCTCCAGTCAGAACTGGGTACTTTGGACTCCAAACAACAATCTCCCATGAGTGTGCTTCTTGAACAGGTTTGTCTTCTAACTCATCAACAACCTCCTTCTCTTCAAGAGACTTCCAGTCACGGATAGGATGATAGTACCTACCATCATCAACTTCCTTGAAGTATCCAGAAGACCCAGGTGCATCAACCACGAATCTTCTCTAGACTTCCATAGCTTCAACTTGAAAATCCTGTCGAAAGCTTTTCCAAAGATTTCGAGTAGAAACATCATCTAGGTTGTTATAGAAGGCATCTGACAAGATTTCCATCCTTCTAGTGAAGTCAAGTTTGAACAACTCAAAGAAGATATGAGAAGGAGGTTCAGGAGGATTGAAAGTGAATTTGTAGTCAAGGTAAAGAAGGCAGTATGGTTTGGATTTTCTGGAAGGTAAGGGATGGGGTAGAGAAGGTGTAGATACTGTGGTAAAGGTGGAGGAAGATGGAATATCAGAAGATGTTGGGGGAATGATATTTAGTGGTTCAGGGTTCAGAACTTGTGTAGAAGGAGGTGGTTGAAGAGGATTTGGTATGGTGAAGGTGTTATGAGGTTCAGAAGGATGTGGCTTTCTCTGAGAAGAACTAGCAGCTCTCAAGGCACGGAGAGAATCCCTAATGCGCTTCTCTTGATACTCTTTGGTGTTAACCTTGTCAGGATTATAGGACAGCTTTTGCTTCTTGGCTGCCTTTGATTCTGCTTCTGAAGCTTTTCTTTTTAATCTCTTTTCTTTCTTCTTTTGTTCTTTCTTCTTTAACTCAACCAATGATGGAAGAGTTCGTCCTCTGATCCATGCAGGATCAGCAGAAGATTGAGCAAGAACACATGTCTTCCATGTAGCGCTTAACAGACTTGTGTAGCTCTTCTTTGAACAGCTGTGAGAAGTTCTCAACACGAGATCTTCTGGTCAGAATATCTGGAGCTATTCTTGGATCAGAAGTAACCTTCTCAATCAGAAGCATACTTTGGAGATCAACAGCAGTCAGAACATGTCCTTGACCAAAAGAAAAGAACTTTGGCGTACCAACAGCTCTTAGAGCATCCATCAGATCACTCTCAGCCAGAATATCTGAGATCATTCTAGCGAGAGGAATAGTGTTCTTCTTGAACTCAGGAAACTTCTTGCGTTCCTCATCTCTAGATTCTTCAATATTCGATTTCAAACGTTGAAAAAGAATAGTTGAGAGAGAGACTTTAATACCTTTTCCAATGCAGAAGAGAGCATACTTGTGATTCTGACTCACATACTTGGCAGTGATATCTCTCTTTCTATGATAGAGAGTTCCCAGAATAATTTCAGCCCAAACTCTGTAGAACGGCTTCAACAATGTAGTTTGATTTGGTGATGCTTTGAAGGCAGACAGTTCTTCATCAACTTTATCCCAAGGAACTCTATAGGGTTGAGCGCATGTGATTCCTTCTGAATCATCAAGATCATATAGTTTCCTTATCAACTTCTCTGTTATAACAATTTCATGCCCTAGCACAAAAGAGATGATAGCAGTAGGAGTAACGGTTGCATGCTTCCAGAAATCTATTACCAGGTGAGGATAAACTGGTCCAATCGGTCTCTCAAAATAGTTTGACCATCCTTGAACCATCATTGTATCCTTGATATTGAAACCGTGTTCCAATAAACCTTCAAAGTCTGCCATAGTTTCAGTCAAAACTTTCAGTTCTCCATTTGGAATAGAACAGGTCTTCAATGGACAATAATCAAACTTGCGATGAACACAATGTGAAGAAGACATTTCAAGATCCAGACTTGAAGATGAAAGCATGAAGAGATTCTGGGATTCGGTTAGACTTAGGGTTTATGCAACAAGGAGGGAAAAAGAGAGAGATGAAAACGAAGAGACAATGAATGAAGAGAGCGAAAATGAAATGATTATGAAGGAGTATTTAAAAAGGTTTGAAACGAAATGCACTTGAGTGTTTTAAATGAAATGAATAAAATGCATTTAATGAAGAGTGATGTTAGGAGAGAGAAATATGATAAAGGAAGTGATTTGCACAGTTACATAGGGCGGCGTCTCCTCAACTATACGCATGCTTGTCCAAATAGAGTAAACACGTGTTTAACATCTGGAAAGCTAGTGACATCTGTTTTGCTTTAAAAGAACTTCTGAATCAACTTAGATAATGAAACGTTAGTAATAACAGAATCATAACTTCTAATTGATCATCATCATAACTTCTTATAAGAAAGTAAAATAAGATCATTTCAGAACTAATCCATACATCAGAACTTCTCATCTTCTCATTCTGGGCATAAATCCATACTGATATTTTTCAGAATGAACTTAAACCTATCTTCAGCAAGGGGTTTTGTAAAGATATAAGCCCATTGATGGTCTGTATCCACAAAGTTTAAAGAAAGAACACTCTTCTGAACATAGTCCCTAATAAAATGATGTTTGATCTCTATATGTTTAGCTTTGGAATGTAAGATAGGATTCTTAGATAAACAAATAGCAGAAGTATTATCACAAAAGATAGGAATGTTATTCTCAAATATCTGATAGTCTTCTAGCTGACTCTTCATCCAGAGCATCTGTGTACTACATCCAGCAGCAGCAACATATTCTGCTTCTGTTGTAGAGAGGGCAATGGTAGCTTGCTTCTTGCTATACCAGGAGATAAGATGACTTCCAAGAAATTGACAACTTCCAGAAGTACTCTTTCTTTCAATTCTATCTCCAGCGTAATCAGCATCACAATATCCTACTAAGTTGTACTCTTTAGATCTTGTGTAGACTAAACCAACGTTAGTAGTACCCTTCAGATACCTTAGAATTCTATTAACAGCTGTTAAGTGAGATTCTCTAGGATCTGATTGGAATCTTGCACACAGACAAACACTGAATAAAATATTAGGTCTAGAAGTAGTAAGATATAGAAGAGATCCAATCATACCTATGTACAACTTCTGATCTACCTTCTTACTTACCTCATCCTTACCTAAGATACACGTTGGGTGCATATGAGTTTTTGCTTCTTTGCTTTCAGAAAGATTAAACTTCTTCAGAAGTTCTTTCACATACTTGGTTTGGTGAACATATGTTCCTTCTGATGTTTGATTGATTTGAATACCAAGAAAGTACTTGAGTTCTCCCATCATGCTCATTTCAAACTCGGCCTGCATAGACTTAGCAAACTCCTTCCCAAGTGTAGCATTAGTTGTTCCAAAGATAATATCATCAACATAGATTTGAAAAATTAATATATCCTTTTTAAAGGTTTTACAAAAGAGAGTAGTATCCACTTTTCCTCTAGTGAAACCATTATCCAGAAGGAAAGAACTTAATCTTTCATACCAAGCTCTAGGAGCTTGCTTCAATCCGTATAATGACTTCTTTAGTTTAAAAATATGATTTGGAGACTTAGAGTGTTCAAAACCAGGAGGTTGGTGGACATAGACTTCTTCATCTATGTAACCATTTAAGAAGGCACTCTTAACATCCATCTGATATAGAGTGATGTTATGTTGAGTGGCAAAAGAAATTAATAGACGAATTGAATCTAACCTGGCCACTTGTGCAAAGGTTTCTGTATAGTCAATACCTTCTTGCTGACTATAGCCCTGAGCCACCAGTCTGGCTTTGTTTCTTACCACTTCTCCCTTTTCACTTAGCTTGTTTCTGAAAACCCACTTTGTACCAATGACGTTAAATCCTTTTGGTCTAGGAACAAGATCCCATACATCATTCCTTGTAAACTGTTTTAGTTCTTCTTGCATGGCAATCATCTAGTCCGCATCTTCTAGAGCTTGATCAACAGAAGTTGGCTCAATCAAAGAGACAAGACCTAATTGACATTCTGCATTGTTCTTAAGGAATGCTCTTGTTCTGATAGGATCATCCTTCTTTCCAAGAATGACATCTTCTGAATGAGCAGAGGTGAGTCTAGAAGATCTTCTGACTGTTGGTTCTTCAGAAATTATGAGATTCTCTAAAGATGCAGCAACCTGATCTTCTGATCCTTTGCTTCTGAGATCTTCAGATTCTGAAACTTTGCTTCTTGGTTCTTCAGCTTCTGATATATCAATATCAAAATCTGCAAAATTCTCAAATTGCTTTGGCTTTTCAAGACCAAGCTTATCATCAAATCTGATATTGATTGATTCTTCTACAACCAATGTTTCAGTATTGTATACTCTGTAGCCTTTAGAGCGTTCAGAATATCCAAGAAGGAAACACTTCTGTGCCTTAGAATAAAACTTACCAAGATGATCTTTAGTATTTAGAATAAAACAAACACATCCAAAAGGATGAAAATATGAAATGTTGGGTTTTCTGTTCTTCCACCATTCATAAGGAGTCTTATTTAGAATAGGTCTTATAGAGATTCTATTCTGAATATAGCATGCAGTGTTTATTGCTTCTGCCTATAAATGCTTAGCCATATTGGTTTCATTGATCATGGTTCTGGCCATTTCTTGTAGAGTCCTATTCTTTCATTCTACAACTCCATTTTACTGTGGAGTTCTAGGACAAGAGAAATCATGGGCAATACCATTTTCTTTGAAGAACTCCTCAAAGAATCTGTTCTCAAATTCACCACCATGATCACTTCTGACATTTATGATTTTACATTCTTTCTCAGATTGAATCTGGGTGCAGAATTCAAAGAACACTGAAGGAGACTCATCCTTGTGTTTCAAGAACTTTACCCATGTCCAGCGGCTATAATCATCTACGATGACTAATCCATATTTCTTCCCTCTGACAGATGCTGTTTTGACTGGGCCAAACAGATCAATGTGCAGAAGTTCTAGTGGCCTAGAGGAAGATACAACATTCTTAGACTTGAATGCAGGTTTGGAGAACTTGCCCTTCTGACATGCTTCACAAAGAGCATCTGATTTGTATTTCAGATTAGGGAGTCCTCTGACCAGATTTAGTTTGTTAATTTGAGAAATCTTTCTCAAACTAGCATGACCTATTTTTCTGTGCCAGACCCATTGCTCCTCGCAACAGACATAAGACAAGTTACCTTCTGATTCTTAAGATCTTAAAGATCAGTCTTATAAATGTTATCCTTTCTCTTGCCTGTAAATAGGATTGAGCCATCCTTCTGACTTACAGCCTTTCAAGACTTTTGATTAAAGATTATGTCATAACCATTGTCACTTAATTGACTTATGGACAACAAGTTATGAGCTAATCCATCAACTAGAAGAACATTAGTTATAGAAGGAGAGTTACCAGACTTTATGGTTCCTGAGCCAATTATCTTGCCCTTCTGGTCTCCTCCGAACTTAACTTCTCCAGCAGATTTAAGCACCAGGTCTTGGAACATAGACCTTCTTCCCGTCATGTGTCGAGAGCATCCAGAGTTCAGGTACCATGACATGCTTTTCTTTGTGTTCTTTGCACCCAAGGATATTTGCAACGGGAATAATCTTTTCCTTAGGTACCCATATTTTCTTGGGTCCTTTCTTGTTAGTACTCCTCAAGTTCTGATTGAACTTGGGTTTAGCATTATGAATAATAGGAGGAACAACATGATAATCTTTATTCTGGGTTACATGATATTTTCTAGGTTGTGTCACATGCTTCTTAGTGTGTGTTATGTGAAAGCTTTTGGCATGTGATGTGAGCCTAATATCATGGGAGTGGCCATACTTGAACTGATCATACAATGGCTTGTATGTGATTTTCCTATCATCAACAGGTTCAAGTTTGTATGGGGTTTCACCCTCATAACCAATGCCAACTCTCTTGTTTCCAGAAACAAAATATATCATAGAAGCAAGGTGACTTCTGCCAATACTTCTAGATAAGAACGTCCTAAAGCTCAAGTCATATTCCTTCAGAATATGGTTCAGGCTAGGAATGGACTTTTCTGAATCAGAAGGAGATCCGACATCTTTGGATAATTTTAAAACTTTTTCCTTCAGTTCAGCATTTTCCACTTCCAGCTTCTTAGTTTTAGATTCAAATAGCTTTTTCAGCTTTTTGTATTTGATATTAAGATGATCTTTGAGTTCCAGAAGTTCTGTTAGACTGGAAACTAACTCTTCTCTAGTCAGTTCAGAAAATACCTCTTCAGAATTTGACTCTAATGTAGATTCTGATCCATCATCAACTGTGGCCATCAGTGCAATGTTTGCCTGCTTGCCTTTAGAGTCTGATTCTGATTCTGATGAATCTGAATCATCCTAAGTTTCCATAAGACCTTTCTTCTTATGAAACTTCTTTTTGGGTTTCTCCTTCTGAAGCTTTGGACACTCATTCTTGTAGTGACCTGGCTCATTTCATTCATAGCACATGACCTTCTTCTTATCATATATTCTGCTTCTAGAAGATTCTCCTCTGTCAAGCTTCTTAGAACTTATGAAGTTCCTGAACTTCCTGTGCTTGCTCTTCCATAGTTGGTTTACCCTTCTGGAGATCATGGACAGTTCATCTTCTTCTTCTGATTCTGATTCTTCAGAATCTTCTTCTTCAGCCTGAAAAGCGTTAGTGCATTTTTTATAATTAGATTTTAATGCAATAGACTTACCTTTCTTCTGAGGTTCATTAGCGTTAAGCTCAATTTCATGACTCCTCAGGGCGCTGATCAGCTCTTCCAAAGAGACTTCATTCAGATTCTTTGCTATCTTGAATGCAGTCACCATTGGGCCCCATCTTCTTGGCAAGCTTCTGATGATCTTCTTGACATGATCAGCTTTGGTGTATCCCTTATCAAGGACTCTTAATCCAGCAGTTAGCGTTTGAAATCTTGAGAACATTTTCTCAATGTTTTCATCATCCTCCAACTTGAAGGCTTCATATTTCTGGATCAAGGCAAGAGCTTTAGTCTCCTTGACTTAGGCATTTCCCTCATGAGTCATTTTCAATGATTCATATATGTCATAGGCAGTTTCCCTGTTAGATATCTTCTCATACTCAGTATGAGAGATAGCATTCAGCAAAATAGTCCTACACTTGTGATGATTCTTGAATTCTTTCTTTTGATCATCACTCATTTCTTGTATTGTTAGCTTGACTCCTCTAGCTTTCACTAGATGTTTGTAACCATCCACCAGAAGTTCCCCTAAGTCACCATCTAGACCAAGAAAGTAACTTTCAAGTTTATCTTTCCAATATTCAAAGTTTTCACCATCAAATACTGGTGGTCTAGTATAACCATTGTTACCATTTCCATTATGTTGCTCAGTAGAGCCAGATGCTGATGCAAGTGTAAGTGTTGGAGTATCAACCATCTTGACTTAGCGTTTTTCTCTTCCTGAATCTTTTCTAACACGGTTAAGTGCTTGCACCTAGAACCGGCGCTCTGATGCCAATTGAGGGATAGAAAAACACTTAGAAAGGGGGGGTTTGAATAAGTGTAGTTCTAAAACTCTTAAGATAAAAACAATTTGCACAATTATTTTTATCCTGGTTTGTTGTTAACTGATTAACGCATTTTGATGCACGTTCTTCCATGTTTGTACTCAAGCATTTCTTCGGTTTGTTTTATTTATTTTTATGTTTTAATGTGTTTTTCTAATTTAATTTATTTTTGCACTTATTTGATTTTCGCACCTTATTTTCAGCATTAGCAGTCTGCACTTAAATGATCATAACTGAAGCTACGGATATCAGATTGACGCGTTCAAATAATCGCCGGAAAGCTAAGAGAAAGAGATACAACTTTCATGTTGGAGAGAAAGGCAGATTCGGAGTGCATCATTTCCAGAATTTTGTTTGAAGTTTCAGCATTAGATATATTTTTGTTTTCGGTCATTATTTTATGGGTCTGGGTTATGTTTTCGACCCGGTTTGAGTTAGTAGTTAAGAAAACCTTATTTTGTTTTATCAGGGTTGGCAGCCGCTACAATATGATATACCTTTTTTTTGCCACAAATTTTACTTTTGCTTTCATGATTAGAATGAAGAACTAATTCCCGAAGGCAAATCCTGCTGCTTATGGGTTCCATTGCTTTGAGGTTATTCTAATACTAATTTAAATTCAATTTCTGTTCAATTCTTTTCTATGAAATCATTTGCTTAATTTCATTACAATTGTTTGCTTAATTCGATTGCTGTTCATAGGATAGAATTGATTAAATTTGATTGTATGCATGTTCCTAAATTTAATTGCGTGTTATCGTTTGCTTAATTCGTTAACTCGTCATATTCTTAACCGTTTGCTTTATTCGGTAAAGAGGAACATAACTCGTATGATTTTGATAAGCGCTTGTCTGATTAATCTCATAATCGAATAGGATCGGAGCCGTTTAGGGATTGGTGTTATTATAACCGATGATAAGTCGGAACCCGAATCAGTAGGATTAGCCGTTTAGCTTATTTTGATAATCACTTAATTTACTCTATTTTATAAATTGATTCTAAAACAAACCCCCATTATCGTTTTTAGTGTTATTTAATAAAATCAAGAATCCTTGTGAGAACGATATTCGAGTTGTCGTTAACGCTAAACTACCGTTTTCAAAATACTCGTTTTTTATTTGTGCGCGACAGCGGATCAAATTGGCGCCGTTGTCGGGGATTCTTGTTATTATTAATTGTTTTTAGAGTCTTAGGTTTAGTGTTCTTGCGTTTAGGCCATAGGTTCCTTGCGGTTTAGGCCATAACGCCTTTTTGAGTCGAAAAATCGGTTTTTGGAAAAATTGAGTTAGATCGATAATCTGTTTTTGCCTATTGGGAGCAGAAAAGTCGTGCGATCAATACTCCTTTACTATAGAAGAGTAAAGGAAGTCAACCCCAAATCTCCAAATTCACCGTTTTTTCTATTTTTAATGTATTTTTTACTGTTTTCATAGAGTCGAAAAAATCCAAAAAAAATTCCCAAAATTCTTATTTTGTCTTATTAGATGAAATTTTGTGTTATTATATTTTTCTGAATTTAGTTTAATCATTTTTCTTCTTTATATTTGTTTCTTCCTGTTTGGGACATAGTTGGTATTTATGTGTTTGTTGAAACTATGGCTGAACAAAGAACTTTGACGCAGTTTGGTGTCCCTAATGTGAACTATAATGGTTTATGTATTGACTATCCTGCAGATGATGCACCTTTTGAATTGGAATATGGTTTAACACATTTGTTGCCTAGGTTTAATGGTTTTTCAGGTGAGGATCCGCATATGCATGTGAATGAATTTCAGGTTGTGTGCTCTGCACCTTCCGAACCTTCACTAGAGGATATTGTCAAACAAATGGCTGCGAATAATCTCCAGTATCAACAACAAATAGATTCTACTCTTCAGACTTTTCAAACACAAATTGGACAACTTGCCACTCTGATGAATGTCATGCAGCAAGCTCAAGGATCAAACCAACAACCCTTGGATGAGCAATCTATTTTTCAAATAGAGTTGCTTTCTGAAAATGTTGATCATACTTGTACAGATTTGTTTGTAGATGATTTTCCATCATTGTCCTGAAAATCTTAAATATGCTTATTTAGAGATGAATGAAAAACTTCCGGTTATAATTTCTTCTAAACTTTATTTTGATCAAGAAAGTAAGTTTTTGCAGGTTTTGAAGAAGCATAAGAAAGGAATTGGATGGACCTTTGATGACATTTATGATATTAATTCGTCCATGTGTCTGCATAGGATCTCACTTGAAGATGTAGAAAAAGTAGTGAGGCAGCCCCATAACCTTTGGTTCCTTGATGTTGTCAAAGATGAGAGCACATTCATGTGGCCGTTTGACACTTTTACTTTTAGAAGAACATTCTTTGACCCTGGAATAAAAGGCGAATGAGCTAAACCACTTTTTAAGGACGATGAGCATTACTCAAAGCTATTCCACGAGATCCCTACTTTGGAAGGAGAGATTGTAAAAGAACCTTCACTAGCAAAGGCTGTTTATGCGATCACATATCCTCCTTGAATACTCGGGTGTGTTCTTTCCTTTCTCTCACTCTTATTTTATATTTATGTTCTTTCATTGAGGACAATGTATGTCTTAAGTGTCGGGGAGGGAACCATTTATTTTCTTCGCTTTTGTTTGTTATTTTGTTTTATTTTTACTTATTAAAAAAATGCATCTTCTTGAAAGTTTTAGGCTATAGACTGATTTGAGTCGAGTTTGCGGAGACTTGGGAAAAATTCACAAGATCGGTATCGTCTGAATATCGTAAGTCTCCTGAGTATGGAAATTATTTTGAATACTTGTTATGACATAGCTGTCGCGGGGAAAAATCGTTATCTTTTTGTCGGGATGAGACACCTGATGCCTTCTTTGGGCTGGAGTGCTCATAAAAATGATTTTTCTTTGTTTCGACCAAACTTTTTATTATTTCCAAAGTATGAAAAGGAAAAAAGCTGCAATAACCTAAAAAGTGGGGGGAGAGATCTTTTGGGTAAGAGGGTTGGTTATACGAAGGGAAGGTATTAGCACCTAATGTATCTATAGTACTCTATAGGTTTCTTTGTTATGTTTTTCATTCCATGTTATTGAGAGGTTCTGTTGAGAAATAGGTGGGACCTAAGGTGTTTGTTTGATTATGCTCGCAAAGATCATCGCGATCCTCTGCATACATATCCCTTAGAGGGAATCAGAGCATCTGTAGCTCGGGGTCTACGGGTGCTAAGGTTTGAGTGGTTTGAGGGAGAAGTTTTGCTCGCCAAGGATACGTCCTTGTGCCTACGTATTCTCAAAGGGATGTTGAGAAAGTCAGAGCAATCGTAGTTCCCACCTATGCTAGTGGAAGCAAAGGATAAGAGACAAATGTCATCTAAATGTTCGATGTATCTAATCTATATCATCACATACATCTGTTTGTTTTTGTTTGAAAATCTTTTCATTATAAGCCCTGGGCCATGCCACTTATGGTGCTTAGAATGATAAAGATGCTTTTTAGCCAGCCTGTGGCAAAAACTTTCAATGAAGTCAGCCTTGTGACAAAAAGTTTTGATTAATCAGCCAACCTTGTGGCAAAAGTTTCAATGAAGTCAGCCTTGTGACAAAAACTTTGATTAATCAGCCAGTATGGTGGCAAAAAGTTTGATTGATTAGCCAGCATTGTGGCAAAAAAAATTTAAGTTGATTGATTGATTGATTGATTGATTGTTTGTGGGGTTAAATAAGTTTTTGGTCCCTATAAATATCTCAAATTTCGTTTTTAGTCCCTATAAAAAATGTCGACATTTAGTCCCTATAAAATTACTTTTTCATTCACTTTTAGTCCCTCTACAGGGACCAAAAGTGAATGAAAAAGTAATTTTATAGGGACTAAATGTCGACATTTTTTTTATAGGGACTAAAAACGAAATTTGAGATATTTACAGGGACCAAAAACTTATTTAACCCTTGTTTGTGATGATATAGAAGAGATACTCCTATCATAGAGATGATAAATGTCTAATCTCCTAGGGTATTTGATTTGGATATTGGGGATGCTTATAAGAAGCCCGTGGGTCCTTGTACGAAGCCCAAGAGGAGGCTATCCGAGGGTCCTTGCATTGTAAGCCCAAGAGGAGGCTATGGGAGGGACAATCGAGGGTCCTTGCATTGTAAGCCCAAGAGGAGGCTATGGGAGGGACACTCGTTTGTACAAAGCCCAAGGGGAGGCATGGTATAGTTGGTTTGAGCTTTTAGAGCGATTTCACCGGGAAACCATACTCTATGTCCTAACCTAAACTAGGGAGATTCTTTGCACGAAGCCCAATAGGAGGCTATGGGGAACCTAGTGTTGTACTAAGTTGAACAAGTATATACTTGAACAAACACATGAACAAGTATGAACAAACATGGACAAACATGAACAAGTATGAACAATTACATATATATGACAAGGTGTGTGTATATAATGGAGTTTATGAAGGAAATATACCTGCAGCGATGATCAGCTTATGTACACGGGGCTCGGGACTTATACTCGGGGAGAGGCCCATTGAGTTATCCATGGATATGTAAACAAATATTTACAAAGGGCTTGGGACTTATACCTACATGGAGGCCCATGGTATTTTTGGGAAGATTTAAAGAAAACCTTCATTTTTGATTTGTTGTTCGAAGTTAAAAAATCAAATTGAACGAGATATATACCAAAAGGTGTGTGTACAATGAAATACCTAATTTCATGTACAGGAATGGGACTTATACCTATGTGGAGGCCCATGTTTTATTTACAAAACATGGTTGATTGATTTGCGAAGTTTGTCGTTTTGAAAACAGTTTGAAAAGTTTTGTTTTTGAAAGAAGTTTTCTGTTTAAAGAAAAACTGTACAAAGAAAAAGGAAAGGGACTTATACTCTCTAATATTCGAGAGGCCCAATGTTTTAAAATCAATTGATCAATCCAAAAAGATTTAATCAATAGTTTCTTTTGAAAAGAAAACCAAAAAAGAAAAGGTTTACCGTTTTGAAAAACTGTGATCGTTTGTTTTGAAACGGTTTGAAATTTTGAAAGAAATCAAATTAATTAAGATAAACAAAAAGATTATACTTAATTAACACCTAAATGATTAGGGTTTGATCACAAAATATTTACAAATGATTAAGTTTGAAAAATCAAATGAAAAACAATATATAAAGTATTTAAAAACACATAAAAATATGTCATTTTAAACTTAATTAAAAATGTATTAAATAAATATTTTTTTGTGATTTTTTTTGATATACATAAAATACATATATAAAATAAGAAGTGTGTAAAAAATGAATAAAAAATGAGTTAATTTGATAGGTTAAAATAATTGATGAAGTTGTGAAGAAAAATAAGAAAAATAGTGTTAAAAAATTAGGTTTTGTCTTCCAAAGGGCTTGAACCCACGCCCTTGTGTTTACCATTCAAAAACATTGCCAACTGGACCACGCGCGTGGTCTGTTTAACATTTGCAACGAATCAATTATATTTTTGATTCAATTTCTAATTTCAGTTTCAAAAATCTAGCGCCAAGAACACAACCCTAACTTGAATTTGAAAATTCTGAAAACTGAATTGTTTGGATCAAGTGAATAGCCTATCTTGCTCGATTTTTCACAAGGAACATGATGGTGATCTTTAATTTCATTTATTTTTGTTCTAAGATGGTTAATTTTCGCATGAACATGAAGAACCCTAATATGCCAAATCATTGTGAAATCGTGTATGATCATGATATGATGCAATTGATTGAGGGTTATTATTCAGTGATGGTGCAGAAACAAGATGGTAGCTCAATTTTTCATTTATGATGCATGTATGATAGAGTTTGAAGTTCATGAGCACTTACCTTAAAAACGGCACAACTGTGAATCGAATTCTGCAAATGAGGGGTTCCAGATGTTGTTTCTTGATCTGAACACCTTCAGTGGACCTTATGGAACATGTTTGGACGCTTGGAGTGGATTGAAAACCTCTTGATCAGTTTGTGGTACTCGATCTGCAGTAGGGCTCAAGTGAGGATCAAACTTGGTGATTTTGGAGTTATAGGTCAGGGATGATGATTGGGATAGTTCATATATGGTACATGGATTGTGTTTGGATGATTAACTTGGACTGAAATGAGCTAGAATGAAAATTAGCATGATAAGGCTCACTTTGTGCAGGTTTAGAGGTTGAGGAGTGATTCTGAGTTTTGGGTGTTTTTAGGGTATGTGGATGGGTCAAACACATCACATATGATGTTTAGAAGTTGTTAGAACCATCACTTTGGCCATAACTTCAAGGATTTGGAGGTTGAGTTTTCTACCTCTTTGAAAACTATGAAACTTGCAATTCAAGAAAGAAGAGAGAAAACCTATAATTGTGAGGTTTTGGTGTAATTTTGGAAGTGATTTGAACCTCTGTTTATAGGCCAAGGATTCTGAACTCAAAGCCTTTGCAAGTTGATCCAAGAATGATGATTTGGCTTAAGAGATAAAATGGAATCTTTCACATTTAATGCAAATGGTTAAAAGTGACTTAACCATGGTTATTTTGCCAAGCTTCTTATCTCTTTCCATTCTGATCTCAAACCAGAAAAATATCTTCCAATTATTGCATTGGTGTGTCATCACTAGTGTTATAGGTCATGTAGTGTAAGAACTTTGTGAAAATGGCTTGAAATTTCATGCATAATGACCTCTAATGACAAAATTCAAAACCATGGCTACACTCCATATTTTTACATGCTCTTGGACATTTTGGAAAGCTCATATTACACACTTCAAAACCCTAGTTGAAATGTTCTTCAAGACCTTTAGGGAAATGGGTGAAAAAGATCCATGAACTTTGAAGAAAATGAGATTTTAAGTGCATTTTTTCAAAAGATACCAACTTTGAAGCTCCATATCTCTTAAATGGTTGATCTTATGGAAAATAATTATGTCTGACAAAGTTGTTCATTGGATCAAAATCTACAACTTTCATGTTGGAAGTTTTTTTCAGTTTGTAGGTGAAATTTTGAGTTATTCCCTTCCAAAGTTTGAAAAACACTTGGAAAATTTTTCTAAGTATAAAAGTCAAACTTTGACTTTTTGATTCTTGATTGATTTTCTTGATTTTCTTTGATCAAATGACTTCATATATAACATATTGAGGATCCAAAACTTCAAAAGTCATGGTTGACCAAAATTCCCCAAAAGTCAATGAGGATCTTGTACAGTTGACTTTTTCAGACGAATCGCGTTTCTGGAGATTTCAAATGAATCAAGCTATCCTCATCAAATGAGTGGTATGAATGGATCATATTGAGGTATTGGAGGACCTTGAGCCATTGTTTAAGTTGTGGCACCATGTTCTGATTAAAAAGTCAATGGTTCAGGTGAATTAGGTCAAAAACCCTAATTGTCGACCTGATGAAATTGATGACTGTGGATCTTGAATTAAGATGTAATTTCCATTGGATATTGCCATAGGGATTATTTGAAGATGATTGAAACCTTTGATTGACTTCTTGGGGATTTTTAGGGTTTCCCAAATGTGATCCCTGATTTCAGTCCCTAATAGTTCAAAAACCCTAATCTGATGATTTGAACTTGCACTGTTGATCAATCCTTGTGTAGGAGATGTTCTGAGCCAATGGATTAAGTCAAAATGATGCACTTGGGGTCTTGAGTTCATGTCCCAAGTCATTAGGTCAAATCCTGAGCAAAAGTCAAGAGTATGCTATCTTCAGTCAAAACCCTAATCTGGTTCATTCAAAGTCTCTGAGCTTGTTGAAATGGATTTTTGAGGACCAAATGTTGATTGTTGATGAAGATAGTTCCTTTGAGATGAAGGGAGAACAAAACTCTAATTGATTGTTACTTGTACTGATGAGTGATTTCTTGTTTAAATCCCGCTGAGTCACAAATAACAAACACAAGCTATGTAATTTGTTAGTGATGCAAATGATGTATATGCAATGATATGAGGTGGTATCTTAGGTCAAAAATTGGGGTATGACAGATGCCCCTATTTATGTTTCTTCAACCTGAGATATGAAGATTGAAAATCTTCGTTTTGATAGGGTGGAAGAGACTTAAATATCAGAAGACGCGAATTTTGGACCTAAGATACCAAAATTGCGAATGATGCAAGGATATCTTTACCGAGGGGATATCAAGAACTAACTCCGCTGGGGAAAAGAGATTGGGAAGGATGCCTCAATCCGTTTTAGGAAGAGAATCCGTTTTTCGGGAAAGCAAGTGTATGCTTCACCAGGGAATGATAGCTTTGTAAGAAAAGCTTACCTATCGACATTATCGACTATCAGCATGAGGATAGACTTGTTTAATAATGCGAAGGTGAAAGGTATGAAACTATATTACCGACTATCAGCATGGTGATAGACTTGACATGGTAAAATAAGTTTCAAAGGTTTGGTTAATATTACCGACTATCAGCATGGTGACAGACATGTTTAAATAATATAACCAGAACAAAAGGTTACCAACTACCAACCTCGTGATAGCGGTTTTGAAGACATGATCAATTACCAGCCGAGTGATAAAATGATTCTGGAGACTTTGTTAGGGAAATTACTGGTTATTCAGCCTTGTGAACAGTAATAAGGCCCTGATTGTCAAATGGTCTTCATGATTGATTTCCTAGAGAGGAAAAAGCTTTTGAAAGAGACATCAGCTGCTCAGATGATGAGGCTATTGCTTATTGTCTGTTTTTCACGACTCTGTTTGGGGAATCGGAATTTGAATCTCTTGGTAAAGACAAGGTTCTATCCATGAATGAATTGGAAAGAAACAGTCAAACAAGACTTTGTACCCAATGAGGAATGAACTCAACTGGGGGTTTTCTCCTTTGTTTTGAGAGGAAAAAACTAAAGAAACCTTCTTCCACGAGGGATGATCTCAGTGGGGAACTGGAGAAAGAAGATGTTCTTTCTGCTTATGGGTGACAACCTACTTGGAGAGATGACACGCCCATACCTGTTTCTTTTCTTCTTTTTTTCTTTTCTTCTCTTTTTTTTTTTTTGAGGATAGATATATCCTAAACAAGTGATTTTAAAGCAAACATTGAAAAATGCAAGAATGCAAAAATGATGCAAATATGTATGAATGATGAATGTCATGAATGTAGCATGCATGCTGACGATACTGACAGACAGAGAAGCATGTACTGGAGAAGGATCGACGTCGCAATACAACCAGATATTTGGCAAATGTTCTTCAACATGGTGTAGATAACACAGGTGATGAATGATGCTGCGTGCTTTAAACTTCTCTGGGGAAGATAATCATCTTTTCTTATTGAGATGGAAGAACTTCTTCACTGGAGATGAAAGAACTTCTTCACTGGGGATAGAAGAGCTTCTTTACCTCGAGGGGTAATTGCTTCAAGAATTCTTTTCTGGGACCAGAATACTGTTGTCTCAACAATTTTCAGGGAGAATCCTTTTGTTCATCTTACGGAGACAACTGCTGATGTTCCTTCCGTTGTTCACAACTCAAAGGAAAGTTTCGCTTTTATTTTGAAAAAAAAGAAAAGTGAAGTAAATTCATTTTAAACTTATTTTTTCTTTTTCTTTCAAAAGTGAATAACATAATTAAAGCGTCATTTTGCAAGCTGAAAGAAATTAAAGATTGCAAACAAATGGGCACAAGGCTCAAATTTATTTAATAGGATGGTAATCAGCTAAAGGCGTGATTCCATAGAGTATTTACAAAAGTTGGAAATGGTAATTATGCGGAAAAGGCTACATTGAAAGCAATAACCACTATTCTCCCTAACAACTTTGAGTTCCAACTGTGCTTGTAGCTTCAGATCGGCGATGATTTTATTGAAGATCCTTTGATGAAAAAGACTCTTCAGGTGACGAAGTACAGACTGATGCAATTACTTTGTCATTAATCCCTAATTTTTGCCTAGATTGCCCTTTCAGGTTTTCAATCTACCAGGATGCATTTTTTCTGTTTATTGTCTCTAATTTTTGCCTGGACCGCCCTTTCGGGTTTTCAGTCCACCGAGAAGCTCATTTTTGCCTAAGTCGCCCTTTGCGGGTTTTCGACTTACCGAGCTGTTCTTTTTTATTTTTTTAGACAAAGTATTTCTTGACTGCATCAGCATTCACAGGATGCGGGAGTTCATCACCATCCATGGTTGCAAGAGTCATGGCGCCGCCAGAAAATGTTCTTTTGACAACATACGGGCCTTCGTAATTAGGAGACCATTTTCCCCTAGAATTTGGCTGAAAAGACAAGATTTTCTTAAGCACGAGGTCGCCTTCTCGAAATTCACGAGGTCGAACCTTTTTGTTGAAGGCTTGTTTCATCCTTGCTTGGTATAACTGTCCATGGCATAGAGCAGTTATACATTTTTCTTCAATTAAGTTCAACTGATCATATCTGCTTTGACACCATTCAGCTTCTGATAACTTAGTCTCCATGAGGACTCTCATTGATGGTATTTCAACTTCTACGGGGAGCACAGCTTCCATGCCGTATACTAGAGAAAAGGGAGTTGCCCCTGTTGAAGTACGCACTGAAGTACGGTGCCCATGTAAAGCAAATGGCAGCATTTCATGCCAGTCTTTGTAAGTGACGACCATTTTCGGGACAATCTTCTTAA
Organism: Vicia villosa; assembly: GCF_029867415.1. Classification (NCBI taxonomy): domain Eukaryota; kingdom Viridiplantae; phylum Streptophyta; class Magnoliopsida; order Fabales; family Fabaceae; genus Vicia; species Vicia villosa. The sequence continues at coordinate 86,444,616 of NC_081181.1, read as the reverse complement.
TGTTCTTGTTAGCAGCTTCAACAGCGCCATTCATTTTTGGTCTGTAAGGAGAAGAGTTATGATGCTCAATCTTGAATTCCTCACATAATTCTTTCATCATCTTATTGTTCAAGTTTGAACCATTGTCAGTAATGATCTTGCTGGGAACACCATATCGGCAAATGATGTTGTTCTTAATGAACCTCACAACCACTTGTCTTGTAACATTGGCGTAAGATGCTGCTTCGACCCATTTGGTGAAGTAATCAATTGCCACTAAGATGAAACGATGACCGTTTGAAGCTTTTGGTTCGATCATTCCAATCATGTCGATACCCCACATGGAAAAAGGCCATGGAGATGAGAGAACGTTGAGTAGAGTCGGTGGCACATGGATCTTATCTACATAGATCTGGCACTTGTGACATCTCGTCACGTGTTTATAACAGTCATATTCCATTGTCAACCAATAGTATCCTGCTCTTAAGATCTTCTTGGACATTGCATGCCCATTTGAATGGGTTCCAAAGGACCCTTCATGCACTTCATGCATTAACATGTCTGTTTCGTGTCTATCCACGCATCTGAGCAAAACCATGTCGAAGTTTCTTTTGTATAGCACATCTCCGTTCAGGAAGAAACTGCCAGAAAGCCTCCTTAGAGTTTTCTTATCTTTGTTTGATGCCCCAAGTGGGTACTCTTGAGTTTGAAGGAAGCGTTTGATGTCGTGAAACCACGGTTTATTATCGATGAATGCTTCGGTTGCAAACACATAGGCGGGCCTTTCAAGGCGCATAATTCTGACTTTAGGCATATCATTCCAATGATTGACTTTGAACATGGAAGATAGAGTAGCCAAGGCGTCTGCCATTCGATTCTGATCTCGAGGTATATGATGCAATTCAACTTTGTTGAAGAAAGTCAACAGACGTCTTGCATAATCTCTGTAAGGAATCAAGCCAGGGTGGTAAGTTTCCCACTTGTCTTTGATTTGGTTGATCACGAGGGCTGAATCTCCATATATGTCGAGGATCTTGATCCTTAAGTCAATGCCTTCTTCGAGACCCATGATACAAGCTTCATATTCTGCGATGTTGTTGGTGCAATCAAATAGCAATCTGGCGGAGAACGGGATATGAGTACCCTTGGGAGTGATGATGATTTCCCCAATTCCATTGCCAAAAGCGTTTACTGCCCCATCCAAAATTAGGCCCCATCTTGATCCAGGATCAGGACCTTCTTCAGGTAATGGTTCGTCACAATCTTTCATCTTTAAGTACTTGACATCTTCGTCAGGAAAGTCAAACTTGAGAGATTGATATTCATTAATTGGCTGATGCGCCAAGTGATCGGCGAGAATGCTTCCTTTGACCTCTTTTTGAGCACGGTACTCAATGTCATACTTAGATAACAACATTTTCCATCGGGAAATCCTTCCTGTTAAGGCAGGCTTTTCAAAGACATACTTGATCGGATCCATTTTGGAGATTAACCAAGTAGTATTGTTGATCATGTATTGGCGGAGACGTTTTGAAGCCCAAGCCAAAGCACAACATGTTTTTTCGAGCATGGAGTAACGAGACTCACAATCTGTGAATTTCTTACTCAGGTAATAGATGGCATGCTCCTTCTTACCGGTTTCATCTTGTTGTCCAAGCATACAACCCATGGATTCTTCCAACACGGTAAGGTACATGATTAGTGGTCTTCCTTCAACTGGAGGAATCAATATTGGTGGTTCTAACAGGTATTCCTTGATACTGTCAAACGCTTTCTGGCAATCTTCAGTCCATACAACCCCTTGATCTTTGCGGAGAAGCTTGAAAATTGGCCCGCAAGTAGCAGTCATTTGAGAGATGAATCTGGAGATATAGTTCAATCGTCCGAGAAATCCTCTTACTTGCTTTTCAGTTTTTGGTGCAGGCATCTCTTGAATAACTTTGACTTTGTCGGGATCTACTTCAATACCTCTTTGGCTGATAATGAAACCCAAGAGTTTTCCAGATCTAACCCCAAAAGTACATTTGTTAGGATTCAAGCGAAGCTGATATTTCCTTAGTCGTTGAAACAACTTCAAAAGGTATTCAATATGTTCTTCTTCTGTGCTGGACTTGGCTATCATGTTGTCCACATAAACTTCAATTTCTTTATGCATCATGTCATGAAAGAGAGTAGTCATTGCCCTTTGGTAAGTTGCGCATGCATTCTTTAATCCAAACGGCATCACTTTGTAGCAAAAGGTACCCCATGGGGTGATGAAAGATGTCTTCTCCATGTCTTCAGGAGCCATCTTGATCTGATTATAACCGGAGAACCCGTCCATGAAGGAAAAGACGTTGAACTTAGCGGTGTTATCAACCAGTATGTCAATATGTGGTAATGGAAAGTCATCTTTTGGACTGGCCTTGTTCAAGTCACGGTAGTCAACACACATTCTGACTTTGCCATCTTTCTTCGGAACTGGCACTATGTTGGCCAACCATTGAGGATATTCTGAGGTGACAAGAAAACCTGCGTCGAGTTGCTTTTGAACTTCTATTTTGATCTTGTTAGCCATATCAGGGTGAGTCCTTGGCAATTTCTGCTCAACCGGCGGACATTCTGGCTTCAATGGTAAGTAATGCTGAACAATATTGGTATCCAACCCAGGCATGTCTTGGTAGGACCAGGCAAACACGTCAACATATTCTTTGAGAAGGTCTGTCAACTTACTCTTGATATCAGCATCAAGCAGCGATCCAATGGTCACTTCTTTTTTGTCTTCTTCAGAACCCAAGTTGATCTTTTCTAAAGGCTCTTTGTGAGGCAGAATGGCTCTTTCCTCGTGCTTAAGTAATCGAGAGATCTCGTCCGGGATCTCCTCTTCTTCCTCTTCTTCGGCTTCGAACACAGGAAACTCAAAGTTGGGAGAGGGCATAGGGTTATTGCATTCAATGGGTTTATCAATAATAAATCTGCACATATGATTTATATTTATTTCAGAAATTTTATGAATGCGAGAGTGTATGCAGATTTTTTTGAAAAAGTTTTTTTTTATTTTGGTTTTTTTTAGGATTACCACTTCCAGAAAAAAGCAAAAAATAAAACATATAATGTAGGGAATTCAAAATGACACTTTATTTATGATTCATTTTTGAAACAAAGCCCTAAACACAAACTCATTTGTCTTGGGCAGGACAAAGAGGGAAACTTTTAAAACAAAGCCCTATACACAAAGTTATTTGGGCTGAACATTTAAAAGCAAAGCCCTATAAAACATCTCTCTGCTTTGGGCCAGGCAGGAGGTCAAAATAACAGCGAGGTGATTACTTTGAGCGACGAACAACATTCGGAACGTCGATAGCTTTCCAGTAGCAACGAACTCCTCTGTGTATTATGTATTCAGGAAAATTATCCTCAGAATTGTCTTTAGTATTGACATTGACCGCTGGTCGAGCAGGATTTGAAGGTCCTGGTTTGTCAACCTCGTTCTTTGTAGAGTTGAAACGGTCTTCTTCTACTTCTTGAAGAGCATAAGATGAATCACAATCTTCAGAATTTTCAGGATGTACTTCCCAGTCCTCAAGATGAAGAGACTCATTATCAGAGACACTTTCTGAGTCAACTGCGGGGCCATCTTCCCCTTCATCTTCAAAAATGGCATTTATGTGATAATAACCATCTTCAGGATTATAAATCTTGGTAGATGCGTTGAAGCTGAAATTTTCAGTAATTTCAGGCTGCTGAGAAAATTGAGAGTATTTGTAGGCCTCTTCTGGTTGACTATTATATTCAAAGGAATCTCCCCCATCCAGTTGGTTGGATGTCTTCAATCGCAATCTTGGAACTTTCAGGTGCAGTATATTTCACCATATAATCATATTTTCCACTTGGTTGTCCCAAGGTGTCCCAAACCTCTGCAGGAACAGGCGCAGTTTCTTTGGCACTAGATTTCTCTGAAGGAGGATAGAACGGTGCATATGGTTCTTCCTGAGATATATATCCCGAGTCATTGAGATAACATTTCCATTCTTCTTCAGGATCGGACAGACCTTCTTCGATACATTCTTCGATAAGGACATTAACCTCTTGAGGAATCGGGTTAAGGAACCCTCCACTAATGAATGTTTCATTGATCGGACGAAGGGTTTCATCCTTCTTGGTGCAGTTTGAGAACATTGGTGAACATCCAAGTCCTGCCCTAGTTTCATTCTTGGTCGGGATCACAACTTGCTCCCAGCCAGTGGTAGTTCCATCTTTTATTACTTTCACTGCCTCTTTGTATGAAGAGATTGATGCTTTCTTTTTGGAAGATTCTTCTTCTAAAGAGAGACCTTGGAACTGTGTTCCTTCCTCATTATCAGCACTTATGAAAGAGAAATTGGATAAATGACTCACCATTAAGGCTTGTTCTCCACCTATCGTTACCAATTTTCCATTTGTTACAAATTTTAACTTTTGATGGAGCGTAGAAGTTACTGCCCCTGCTTCATGGATCCATGGTCGTCCTAACAGACAACTATAAGCAGCTTGAATGTCCATGACCTGGAAGGTGATTTGAAATGTATGTGGACCAATTGTCATGGGAAGGTTGACTTCGCCCATAACAGATTTTCGCGATCCATCAAATGCTTTGACTACTACACCACTGAATTTCATAGGCATTCCTTGGTAAGACAAGCGAGCAAGAGTCGTCTTTGGCATCACATTCAAGGAAGATCCGGTGTCTACCAACACATTGGACAAAGAGTCTGACTGACAGTTCATAGAAATGTGCAAAGCAAGATTGTGATTTCTTCCCTCCTCGGGGAGTTCTTCATCACAAAAGCTTAAATTGTTGCAAGCTGTTATGTTGGCTATTATCCCATCAAAATGGTCAACAGTCACATCATGATCCACAAAAGCTTGATCTAATACTCTCATCAGGGCTTCTCTATGGGCTTCTGAATTCAACAGCAATGAAAGTATTGAGATCTTTGAAGGAGTCTGCATAAGCTGATCCACAATCTTGTATTCACTTCTTTTGATAAGCTTCAAAATTTCATCAAAGTCAGGATTGACATTGGTTCCACTGGATTGGCCAACAGCAGTATTCGTATTATTGACAGGAGTTTCCACAGGATTCCCCACTGGTGTATCAACAGGATTTTGCCCGGTTGCAGGAGCAACAGGCTGCTTTGAAGGTAGTGGAGTATATACACGTCCACTTCTTGTTACTCGACTTACATCAGCAATGTTCACGACAGATGAAAGAGTAGGTAAAGGAACTTCTTGTCCATTCTTTATCATTGTTGCATTGTAGTTGTATGGAACTGCCTTGTCAGAGTCATAAGGAACAGGTCCAGGTAGACAAATGATCAAAGGAGCAACAAGAACCCTTGGTTTGTTGTAGGTAACTTCTATGCGCTCAGGCATGTTGAAATGAGGAACGATGACGTTAACTTTAGGCATTTCCGAGTTGATATCTGAGACTAAAAGCTCATGCGGATAACATCCTATCATGTTAACTTCATCTTCATTCCTATTTCTGTAGATCTAAATAGTACCATTATCTAGCAAAACTTGGAGATCTCTTCTCACAATCGAACATCCATGAGGATCTACGCAACATATGCTACAGGAACCGTAGTGATGCTGGCGAAAATTCTGCCCTCGACAAAGAGTAGCGTGCATTTGTACCAAATCTGCTCATGAGAAATTGATATTATAGACTCGGTATGGACCAGGACATCCGTACACCATGTTTACAACATGCCCTCCATGATTGGGCAGTGGATTTGCTTGCACATTTGGATTCAAATTTCCGAAAGAGAGGAGATTAGATCTAACTAACCTCTGAACTTCATATTTCAAAGCTATGCAATGCTCAAGGTCATGGCCAGGTGCTCCTTGATGATAAGGGCATGAGACCTCAGCTTTGTACCACCATGGTAGTTTCTCAGGTACTGGTGGTGGTGCTTTAGTTTGAACAAGACCTCTTTCAATCAAAGCAGGGTACAACTCTGTGTAGGTCATTGGAATCGGATCAAACTGTGGAGCTCTTTGTACACGATTCTGATTATTGTTAAACTGTTGAGCTTGCTGTTGAGGCTGTTGTTGTTGAAACTGCGGGGTAAATCCCGGATTTGGTGTTGTGTTAACGGCTGGCGCAATGGCAGCAATCTGTCGTTGACGATTGACATTTCCTCTTGGCCTCCCTTGGGATACCATGTCAACACTTTGTTCCTTCTTCTTTGGGAACCCACTTCCAAACTTTTTGGTTCCGCTTGAAGATCCACCTTCTTTAGTTAGACGTCCGGTTCGGACTCCTTCTTCTAGACGCATCCCCATGTTTACCATTTCGGTGAAATTACTTGGAGCACTAGCAATCATGCGTTCATAATAAAACGGGCCAAGAGTATTCAAGAAGATCTTTGTCATCTCTTTCTCTTTTAACGGCGGATTAATCTGAGCAGCAGTTTCTCTCCATCGTTGGGCATATCCTTTGAAAGCTTCATGATCTTTCTGAGCCATGGATCGGAGCTGATCTCTGTCTGGAGCCATATCCGAGTTGTATTTGTATTGTCGGACAAAGGCCTCGCCTAAGTCATTGAAAGTCCGAATATTAGTGCTATCCAATCCTGTGTACCACTTCAGTGCGGCACCAGTCAAACTGTCTTGAAAGTAATGGATGAGCAACTGATGATTATCTGCATAAGTAGACATCTTCCTGGCATACATTACGAGATGGCTTTGTGGACAAGAACTACCTTTGTACTTCTCAAAGTCTGGGACCTTGAATTTAGCTGGTATTTGTACACTGGGAACCAAACATAGCTCCTGGGCATTCTTTCCAAACAAATCTTTTCCCCGAATAGCTTTGACTTCCAGTTGAATTTTGTTGAATTGTTCTTGGAGATATCCCACAAGGCTTCGCTGATTTGTGCTATCACCCTGATCATGATAAACCTCATTGTCTCCGTAAGGAACAGTGTGAACCATAGGAGTAGCAACCGTCATAGTGGGTTGAGAGAGTGCCATAGTGATTTGAGAAAAAGTTATCCCCTGATTAGGAGTGAACTGTGAACTTTGTGCAGCAGGCGCTTCAGTTGTGGATGTTTAAACCCCAGAAACATTATGGCGGAAACCTGCACCGAAGCTGAAAGGCGTGCCCCAACCTTCTGGCATGGAGAAAGATGGAATGCTGAATGCAACTGTAGAAACTGGAGTAGTGACTTCAGATGTTACCGTTGCTTGACTGTTGGGTAGTGGCTGCTGATTTTGTGCGGCCATTAGGGAGTCAACCAGAGTAGTGAGACTTTCCAACTTTTCCTGAAGGGTGGTCACTGTACCACGGAGCTCAATATTCTCTTGTTCAGAGTGTTCCATTACTCTTCTTCTGCTTGAACGAGTATTGTATCTGTGATCTGATTGCGAGCGCGGTCGAGAAACTTTGAGACGCGACAGCTTGACGATCTAATGGAGAAAGATCCAAAAGATAAGACTCTAGACAACAGACTCGATATGCAGAACGATGTATGCAAAAAAAAGGTTTATAATTTTTCCAAATATTTTAAAGATTATTCTCTTGCAAACATTTGAACACAAACAATTCTTTTATTGAAATAATGGGAAAATGTTACAACATTGGAGCATAGCTCCTTACAGAAGCAAATGATAAATAAAAGCTAAACAATCCTAAGCATCTTCATCCGATGAAGAACCAAATGCGTTGTGCAGCTTGAGCTTCATGATTTCTTTCCCATAGTAAGCTTTCAACTCGGCCTTTTCGGTCCTTAGCTTGTCAACAACATTCTTCCAATTGTCAAGAGTTGGAGCGTTGCTTGTTGAGCCTTCAAGCTTTTTCTTGCTTTCTTTGATGTACCTCTTGATTGCAGCGTCTTTCTGACGGATCTTCTCATCTTTACTCATGAGCCAACCATCTCGATAATAAAGAGTTTCTTCGTGATCTTTCACTCGTGTCTTCAACTTTCTGTTTTCCACATCAGTCTTACGAAACTTGTCCTCCCAAGCATCTTTCTCTAACCTCATCTTGGCTAAAGTGTCTTGGTATTCCTCCATAGTGGGAATGTTGGGCAGTTGAGATACTGCAGAAAACATGGGTTTTTCATAAACATAAGGCATTTGAAACTCCTTTGCTCTTTTCTTCACCCAACAGGTATAGGCGTCCATGGCAATGCAATTTCTTCCCTCACCTTTTTCTTTCCATCGGACGTCGTACCAAGCTCTTATCATTCTTGTTTTCAACCTTTGAGGATCATCCCCTTCTCGGTAAAAGTAGCATTCCACTACGAGACCAATGGGTTTAGCTGAATTTGCATACCCGAGTTGTCGTCGGGCTAGGACCGGATTGTAGTTAATTCCTCCATGTGTACCAATGAGGGGTACGTTGGCGAACTCTCCACAACTTTCAATGGTTTCTATACCACCGCGAGCCAAGGTATACCAACGAATATCATTATTAGTAAGGGACATAAGTCTTCGAGGCCAACGTAAGCCTTCTCGGTTTTCCGTGAAAATAGGAGACTCGGGTAAGTGTGAAACAATCCATTTGAACAACAGAGGTGCACAACATACAATGATTCCACCGCCTTGGAGATTCCTATGATGGACAGAGAAATACATGTCACCAAGCAAAGTCGGAACAGGATTTCCAATCAGAAAGATCTTTATGGCGTTGATATCGACAAAGTCGTTGACGTTGGGAAACAGAACCAACCCATAGATGAGCAAGGCTAGTATAGCTTCAAAAGCTATCATGCTACCAGTTTCGATGAAATCAAAGGCTTTCTTTACTAGGAAGTGTGAAGTTAAACCCGGGAGGTTTCCTTTGGTAGTCCAATTACTCTCTACTTCAGATTTCTTCAAGTGGATACTTGCCGCAATGACGTGTGACTTAGGAATGGCTTCCAAACCATTGAAGGGTATTTTGTCAGACACAGGAATACCCAAAAGATTGGCATATTCTTCCAAGGTCGGTACCAACTGGTAGTCTGGAAAGGTAAAACACCGGTAAACGGGATCATAAAACTGAACCAGAGTTTTAAGAAGTCCTTCATCAACATGAGTGTTCAGGATAGGCAAAAGCTTTCCATAACTTTTCCTAAAATTAGAAGGATCTTGTATAGAAGATGCTAATTCTATCAGTTTTCCCACATCAGGCGCTTTAAAACCGTACTTTTTGGTATACCTTTTTACCCCTTCCATAACTTAATCCTATAATGTTTGCAAAGAAAATCCTCTAAATCTTTGGAAAAATCATGTTTTTATGGAAAAATATGGGTTTTTTAATGAATGTATGAATGCATGGATGCATGGATGCCACATATTCAAACATGGTAAAGCGAACATGGTAACGCAAATATGGTAACGCAAACATGGTAACGCAAACATGGTAACGCAAACATGGTAATACAAACATGGTACACACAGGTTCAAAGGTCCAACGTCACGAGCATGAGGTCAGAGAACCAAACATGGGATAGTACTAGGGTTAATCACCTGCACAACATGTTCTACTGATACGTCAGAGTCTACATTTTTCTTTCGGATATTACCGGCTTGCACAATTGAACTTGTGAGCTAGCAATATTCTCAAGAAAAACTCGTCTGAGTGTGGCTCTCCGCATGACAACTAATCCAAGTCTTCACCTGAATAGTTTCTGCGCCACAACCTAATAAGGCCAGGATGGGTTGGGGTTCTACGGCCAACTCAGCTTCTACAGTTCAATGAAAGTAATAATGTCTTCGCTACGAAACATGCTAAACATATATTACCAACAAGGAACCTCCATTGAGCGGAAGGATTCTCACGTACGCTTGTACATGACTATACCCTCCACCTAATTCTTATGTGTACTTAATCCGGGTTAGGATTTGTCCATAATGTATCACTTGTAACAGAACCACACAAGTAACAGAACCAAAGAACCACACATGTAACAAAAACAAAACAAATAGAAATAACCCTTTCTTTGGAAACAATAAAAAGATGGTCCCCAGTGAAGTCGCCATTTTTCTGTCGCGGGGAAAAATCGTTATCTTTTTTTCGGGATGAGACACCTGATGCCTTCTTTGGGCTCGAGTGCTCTTAAAAATGATTTTTCTTTGTTTCGACCAAACTTTTTATTATTTCCTAAGTAGGAAAAGGAAAAAAGATGCAATAACCTAAAAAGTGGGGGGAGAGATCTTTTGGGTAAGAGGGTTGGTTATACGAAGGGAAGGTATTAGCACCCAACGTATCTATAGTACTCTATAGGTTTCTTTGTTATGTTTTTCATTCCATGTTATTGAGAGGTTCTGTTGAGAAATAGGTGAGACCTAAGGTGTTTGTTTGATTATGCTCGCAAAGATCATCGCGATCCTCTGCATACATATCCCTTAGAGGGAATCAGAGCATCTGTAGCTCGGGGTCTACGGGTGCTAAGGTTTGAGTGGTTTGAGGGAGAAGTTTTGCTCGCCAAGGATACGACCTTGTGCCTACGTATTCTCAAAGGGATGTTGAGAAAGTCAGAGCAATCGTAGTTCCCACTTATGCTAGTGGAAGCAAAGGATAAGAGACAAATGTCATCTAAATGTTCGATGTATCTAATCTATATCATCACATACATCTGTTTGTTTTTGTTTGAAAATCTTTTCATTATAAGCCCTGGGCCATGCCACTTATGGTGCTTAGAATGATAAAGATGCTTTTTAGCCAGCCTTGTGGCAAAAACTTTCAATGAAGTCAACCTTGTGACAAAAAGTTTTGATTAATCAGCCAGCCTTGTGGCAAAAGTTTCAATGAAGTCAGCCTTGTGACAAAAACTTTGATTAATCAGCCAGTATGGTGGCAAAAAGTTTGATTGATTAGCCAGCCTTGTGGCAAAAAAAAGTTAAGTTGATTGATTGATTGATTGATTGATTGTTTGTGATGATATAGAAGAGATACTCCTATCATAGAGATGATAAATGTCTAATCTCCTAGGGTATTTGATTTGGATATTGGGGATGCTTAAAAGAAGCCCGTGGGTCCTTGTACGAAGCCCAAGAGGAGGCTATACGAGGGTCCTTGCATTGTAAGCCCAAGAGGAGGCTATGGGAGGGACAATCGAGGGTCCTTGCATTGTAAGCCCAAGAGGAGGCTATGGGAGGGACACTCGTTTGTACAAAGCCCAAGGGGAGGCATGGTATAGTTGGTTTGAGCTTTTAGAGCGATTTCACCGGGAAACCATACTCTATGTCCTAACCTAAACTAGGGAGATTCTTTGCACGAAGCCCAATAGGAGGCTATGGGGAACCTAGTGTTGTACTAAGTTGAACAAGTATATACATGAACAAACACATGAACAAGTATGAACAAACATGGACAAACATGAACAAGTATGAACAATTACATATATATGACAAGGTGTGTGTATATAATAGAGTTTATGAAGGAAATATACCTGCAGCGATGATCAGCTTATGTACACGGGGCTCGGGACTTATACTCGGGGAGAGGCCCATTGAGTTATCCATGGCTATGTAAACAAATATTTACAAAGGCGCTTGGGACTTATACCTACATGGAGGCCCATGGTATTTTTGGGAAGATTTAAAGAAAACCTTCATTTTTGATTTGTTGTTCGAAGTTAAAAAATCAAATTGAACGAGATATATACCAAAGGTTAAAATAATTGATGAAGTTGTGAAGAAAAATAAGAAAAATAGTGTTAAAAAATTAGGTTTTGTCTTCCAAAGGGCTTGAACCCACGCCCTTGTGTTTACCATTCAAAAACATTGCCAACTGGACCACGCGCGTGGTCTGTTTAACATTTGCAACAAATCAATTATATTTTTGAATCAATTTCTAATTTCAGTTTCAAAAATCTGGCGCCAAGAACACAACCCTAACTTGAATTTGAAAATTCTGAAAACTGAATTGTTTGGATCAAGTGAATAGCCTATCTTGCTCGATTTTTCACAAGGAACATGATGGTGATCTTTAATTTCATTTATTTTTGTTCTAAGATGGTTAATTTTCGCATGAACATGAAGAACCCTAATATGACAAATCATTGTGATATCGTGTATGATCATGATATGATGCAATTGATTGAGGGTTATTATTCAGTGATGGTGCAGAAACAAGATGGTAACTCAATTTTTCATTTATGATGCATGTATGATAGAGTTTGAAGTTCATGAGCACTTACCTTAAAAACGGCACAACTGAGAATCGAATTCTGCAAATGAGGGGTTCCAGATGTTGTTTCTTGATCTGAACACCTTCAGTGGACCTTATGGAACATGTTTGGATGCTTGGAGTGGATTGAAAACCTCTTGATCAGTTTGTGGTACTCGATCTGCAGTAGGGCTCAAGTGAGGATCAAACTTGGTGATTTTGGAGTTACAGGTCAGGGATGATGATTGGGATAGTTCATATATGGTACATGGATGGTGTTTGGATGATTAACTTGGACTGAAATGAGCTAGAACAAAAATTAGCATGATAAGGCACACTTTGTGCAAGTTTGGAGGTTGAGGAGTGATTCTGAGTTTTGGGTGTTTTTGGGGTATGTGGATGGGTCAAACACATCACATATGATGTTTAGAAGTTGTTAGAACCATCACTTTGGCCATAACTTCAAGGATTTGGAGGTTGAGTTTTCTACCTCTTTGAAAACTATGAAACTTGCAATTCAAGAAAGAAGAGAGAAAACCTATAATTGTGAGGTTTTGGTGTGATTTTGGAAGTGATTTGAACCTCTATTTATAGGCCAAGGATTCTGAACTCAAAGCCTTTGCAAGTTGATCCAAGAATGATGATTTGGCTTAAGAGATAAAATGGAATCTTTCACATTTAATGCAAATGGTTAAAAGTGACTTAACCATGGTTATTTTGCCAAGCTTCTTATCTCTTTCCATTCTGATCTCAAACCAGAAAAATATCTTCCAATTATTGCATTGGTGTGTCATCACTTGTGTTATAGGTCATGTATTGTAAGAACTTTGTGAAAATGGCTTGAAATTTCATGCATAATGACCTCTAATGACAAAATTCAAAACCATGGCTACACTCCATATTTTTTCATGCTCTTGGACATTTTGGAAAGCTCATATTACACACATCAAAACCCTAGTTGAAAGTTTCTTCAAGACCTTTAGGGAAATGGGTGAAAAAGATCCATGAACTTTGAAGAAAATGAGATTTTAAGTGCATTTTTTCAAAAGATGCCAACTTTGAAGCTCCATATCTCTTAAATGGTTGATCTTATGGAAAATAATTATATGTGACAAAGTTGTTCATTGGATCAAAATCTACAACTTTCATGTTGGAAGTTTTTTTCAGTTTGTAGGTGAAATTTTGAGTTATTCCCTTCCAAAGTTTGAAAAAAACCATTGTAAAACCCTTAGAAAATTTTTCTAAGTATAAAAGTCAAACTTTGACTTTTTGATTCTTGATTGATTTTCTTGATTTTCTTTGATCAAATGACTTCATATATCATATATTGATGATTCAAAACTTCAAAAGTCATGGTTGACCAAAATTTCCCAAAAGTCAATGAGGATCTTGTTCAGTTGACTTTTTCAGACGAATCGCGTTTCTGGAGATTTCAAATGAATCAAGCTATCCTCATCAAATGAGTGGTATGAATGGATCATATTGAGGTATTGGAGGACCTTGAGCCATTGTTTAAGTTGTGGCACCATGTTCTGATTAAAAAGTCAATGGTTCAAGTGAATTAGGTCAAAAACCCTAATTGTCGACTTGATGAAATTGATGACTGTGGATCTTGAATTAAGATGTAATTTCCATTGGATATTGCCATAGGGATTATTTGAAGATGATTGAAACCTTTGATTGACTTCTTGGGGATTTTTAGGGTTTCCCAAATGTGATCCCTGATTTCAGTCCCTAATAGTTCAAAAACCCTAATCTGATGATTTGAACTTGCACTGTTGATCAATCCTTGTGTAGGAGATGTTCTGAGCCAATGGATTAAGTCAAAATGATGCACTTGGGGTCTTGAGGTCATGTCCCAAGTCATTAGGTCAAATCCTGAGCAAAAGTCAAGAGTATGCTATCTTCAGTCAAAACCCTAATCTGGTTCATTCAAAGTCTCTGAGCTTGTTGAAATGGATTTTTGAGGACCAAATGTTGATTGTTGATGAAGATAGTTCCTTTGAGATGAAGGGAGAACAAAACTCTAATTGATTGTTACTTGTACTGATGAGTGATTTCTTGTTTAAATCCCGCTGAGTCACAAATAACAAACACAAGCTATGTAATTTGTTAGTGATGCAAATGATGTATATGCAATGATATGAGGTGGTATCTTAGGTCAAAAATTGGGGTATGACAATAGCCTTGAATTATCATTATCTAATAGCTTTTGAGTAGTTTATCTTTACAGTCGGCACCATCTCAGACATGCTCTACGAAAGGAAGCCGATGAAAATAAGTGAGTGATCCAAGTTTTAAAAAAAATAAAAAATAAAAAAGGAATGCACCTTCTAAGTTTGGTGACCCTCACCCGGTCACTTAACCCAACGGTTGTAGAACCTACAAAAAAAAGATTTCAAGTCACGTTGTAGTTGGTTCAGAGGTTTCTGGTGCTGAACTTGGTAGGGAGGATTACGGTCCGATTCCCCGCAACTACAATTGGGAAATAAAAGGGGTAATACCACTTAGGTACCAGAACCCCATGCAAAAAGGATCAGAGTCACTAACCGGTAGCCTTACTATGAGTGTGTGGAGATAATGGGCTTAATGTGATTGCACCAGAATGAAAAAGAGTAAAAAGGAGGATGAGTAAGTTAGGCTTTGGCATAATAACATGATTCAAAGTGGTTTGTATGTTCAGGAGGCTTATGACCGCACAATTGTGGAATTGTGTTCCTACGATATCTTTAGTTTGCAAGATTAGTACCTATTGATGCAACCTTAACTGCAGAAGAGTTTATAGTCTGGAATGAGTAACAGATGTTGTGTGTTTCTTGAGTTTGATTTAATTTTGCTCGGAGTGCAAAAGTTCAAGTGTGGGGGAATTGGATCAGTGCATTTTGATGCACGTTCTTCCATGTTTGTACTCAAGCATTTCTTCGGTTTGTTTTATTTATTTTTATGTTTTAATGTGTTTTTCTAATTTAATTTATTTTTGCACTTATTTGATTTTCGCACCTTATTTTCAGCATTAGCAGTCTGCACTAAAATGACCATAACTGAAACTACGGATATCGGATTGACGCGTTCAAATAATCGCCGGAAAGCTAAGAGAAAGAGCTACAACTTTCATGTTGGAGAGAAAGGCAGATTCGGAGTGCATCATTTCCAGAATTTCGTTTGAAGTTTCAGCATTAGATATATTTTTGTTTTGGGTCATTATTTTATGGGTCTGGGTTATGTTTTCGACCCGGTTTGAGTTAGTAGTTAAGAAAACCTTATTTTGTTTATCAGGGTTGGCAGCCGCTACAATATGATATACCTTTTTTTTGCCACAAATTTTACTTTTGCTTTCATGATTAGAATGAAGAACTAATTCCCGAAGGCAAATCCTGCTGTTTATGGGTTCCATTGCTTTGAGGTTATTCTAATACTAATTTAAATTCAATTTCTGTTCAATTATTTTCTGTGAAATCATTTGCTTAATTTGATTACAATTGTTTGCTTAATTCGATTGCTATTCATAGGATATAATTGATTAAATTTGATTGTATGCATGTTCCTAAATTTAATTGCGTGTTATCGTTTTCTTAATTCGTTAACTCGTCATATTCTTAACCGTTTGCTTAATTCGGTAAACAGGAACATAACTCGTATGATTTTGATAAGCGCTTGTCTGATTAATCTCATAATCGAATAGGATCGAAGCCGTTTAGGGATTGGTGTTATTATAACTGATGATAAGTCGGAACCCGGATCAGTAGGATTAGCCGTTTAGCTTATTTTGATAATCACTTAATTTACTCTATTTTATAAATTGATTCTAAAACAAACCCCCATTATCGTTTTTAGTGTTAGTTAATGAAATCAAGAATCCTTGTGAGAACGATATTCGAGTTGTCGTTACCGCTAAACTACCGTTTTCAAAATACTCGTTTTTGATCTGTGCGCGACAGCGGATCATTAACTAAACTACTCCAGTCCACCCTTGACAAGGTGTTTACCTCAACTGAGGATTTAATCTACTAATCACACAAGATTACAATGGTTTTCCACTTAGATAACCTCTAAGTCTTCTAGAGTATTCTGATCACACCTTGATCACTCTAGGAACACAATGCTTAGATAACCTCTAAGACTTCTAGAGAATCCGATCACAACTTGATCTCCTCTAGTTCTTTACAAATGAATGTAAATAGATTCTTACAAGAGTTACACAATGCTTCTTAAAAAAGCTATAATCACAACTGTGATATTTCTCTTAAAGTTTAAGCTTAATCTCACTAAGATATTACAACAATAATGAAGTGAGGTTGGTGATGAAGTTTTGAGAGCTTTTGACTGGAACAACGTTTCTGTATGTTTGTGCAAAGTGTTGTATTCAGCTTCTCATCAGAACTTCTATTTATAGGCGTTTGAGAAGATGACCGTTGGGAGTATTTAATGCGTTGTGTAATCCGTACAGCATTGCATTTAATGTTTCACTCTTTTGTCAACTACCTCGAGCCTTGCTGTTGCTGCGTCTACTGACTTTGCCGTTAATAGCTTCTAACGTTCCTTTTGTCAGTCAGCGTATCCTGCCATCTTGTACTTGCTTCTGATTTGATGTTTGTAGATACAACGTTTGAATATCAACAGAGTACAACAGCTTGGTGCAGAGCATCTTCTTGTCTTCTGACCTTGAAGTGCTTCTAGCATGATACCATGAGAACTTCAGTGCTTCTCCTTCTGATCTCAAGTTCTTCTGATGCTTCAATAGACCATGTTCTGATTCAGCTTGACCATCTTCTGATGTCTTGCCAGAGCATGTTCTGATGTTGCATGCTGAACCTTCTGAGTCAGTGCTTCTTGCGCTGATTTTGTGCATACTCTTTATATGATTCCTGAAATGGAAATTGCATAGGATTAGAGTACCACATTATCTCATACAAAATTCATATACATTGTTATCATCAAAACTAAGAATATTGATCAGAACAAATCTTGTTCTAACATAGCAGTTTAGCTACCTGCTCGTTAACAAAGTGAGATCCTCCATCGCTTATTATCACTCTAGGCATGCCAAAACGTGTGAATATGTTTCAGTTTAAAAATTTTAACACCATTTTGGCATCGGACTTTGGTGTGGCGATGTCTTCTACCCACTTGGAGACATAATCCACTGCAACTAGAATATATTCATTAGCAAAAGAAGGAAGAAATGGCCCCATGAAATCGATGCCCCAACAATAAAATAATCCAACTTCAATCATTGTTTGAAGTGACATCTCATCTCGTTAACTTATCCCCCCAACTCGTTGACATTTGTCACAATTCTTTGCATGGTGGTGGGCGTCTTTGAAAATAGTTGGCCAAAAAAATCCGGATTGGATAACTTTTGTTGTCGTTCTCCATCCGTTGAAATGTCAACCACTCAGAGAATTATGAAAGTGCCACAAGATTTGTTGGGCTTCTTCTTCAGTAACACACCTTCTTAGTATTCCATCCTTACCTATCTTGAACAAATATGGGTCATCCCACAGATAGTACTTCGCATCGGAGAACAACTTTTTCATTTTGTTTCAATCAAAGTCCTCCGGTATCATACTGGTTGCTTTATGATTAGCAAGATCGGAGAACCAAGGTCTTATTTGAATTTGAAAGAGTTGTTCATCTGGGAACTCATCATTTATTCCAGCTTCTTGGTTGGTGATATTTACATTGACCAAACGGGATAAATGATCTGCTACCACATTTTCTGAACCTTTTTTATCCCGGATTTCTATGTCAAATTCTTGTAAAAGAAGAACCCAGCGAATGAGTCTTTGTTTTGAATCCGGTTTGGTAAGAAGATATTTAATGGCCGCATGGTCTGTGTAAATCACCACCTTTGACCCAATGAGATAGGATCTAAATTTCTCAGGGGCATACACTATAGCTAGCAACTCTTTTTCTGTGGTAGCATAATTGACTTGAGCGTCATTTAAAACTTTGGCCTAGTACCGCACTTATGGCATAATCGATAGCATTACACATAAGTTCAAAATGGTTTTTCCAATCGAGTGCTACGATCACTGGTGCGGTAACTAGCCTTTCTTTTAAGTCATTAAAAGCTTGTACACATGACTCATCAAAAGTAATACACGTACCTTTGCTGAGTAAGTTACTCAATGGCTTGGCAATCTTTGAAAATTCTTTTACGAACCTTCTATAGAATCCCGCATGACCCAAAAAGCTTCTTACTCCTTTGATGTTTATTGGAGGTGGCAACTTTGAGATTACCTCCACATTGGCTTGGTCCACTTCAAGTCCTCTTGAAGATACCTTGTGTCCTAATAAAATTCCTTCAGTTACCATGAAATGACACTTCTCCCAGTTTAAAATCAGGTTGGTCTCAATGCACCTTTCAAGTGCTACATCCAAACTATTCAAGCAGATATCAAATGATTTTCCAAATACCGAAAAATCATCCATGAATACTTCAATACTTTTTTCAATGAGGTCGGAGAATATGGATTGCATACACCGTTGGAAGGTGGCTGGAGCATTACATAATCCAAATGGCATTCTCCTATATGCGAAAATTCCAAATGAACATGTGAAAGCAGTCTTCGCATGGTCTTCTGGGTTTACCACCATCTGATTGTACCCGGAATACCCATCCAAGAAACAATAATAATTCTGTCCCGATAACCTCTCAAGCATTTGGTCCATATATGGTAGAGGAAAGTGATCTTTTCTCGTAGCTTTGTTGAGTCTACGATAATCGATTCACATTCTCCTCCTGGTGACGATTCTTGTTGGTATTAGTTCATTCTTCTCATTACAGATTATCGTCATACCTCCCTTCTTCGGGACAACTTGCACTGGACTCACCCACGCCTTATCTGAAATTGGGTAAATCATCCCTGCTTCTAGGAGTTTGACCACGTCTTTTCTTACTACCTCTTTCATTGTTGGATTTAATCTTCTTTGCGGTTGAGCTTCCGGGTTTGAATTCTTCTTCCAACATGATCTTGTGCATACAATATGCAGGACTTATACCTTTTAAATCAGCCAAGGCCCATCCAATTGAAGCTTTATTCTTTTGTAGGATTTGGAGGGTTCTTGCCTCTTCTTGTGTAGTCAACTTTAAACTAATAACTACCAGTTTATTTCCCTCCTCACCTAAAAAGACATATTTCAATGAGATGGGAGTAGCTTTAATTCCATCTTTTCCTCCTTCACTTCTTTTTGCGGCTCCAATTCCTCTACCTTCTCATTCTTTGTATTTGTGTTTCCACCCCTTTATAACTCTTTCGGCTATGTTTGGGAGTTTGGAGGGGAAGGGAGGGGAGGGCTTTGAAAAATAGGAGGAATTGGAAGCCTTCCCCTCCCCTCCCCTCCAAACTCCCAAACATAGCCTTCAAGAATAACTCGATATATTTTTCTTTATCTTGAGTAAGCACATTAAAAGAATCAGCAAGAGATCTTTCTAAAGGGCTGGAAAAATGAATTTCATTAGCCACTTCTATTATGACCTCTTCGGTGACATCTATGCGGAAACAATCATTCTTGTCCTTGGGTTGTTTCATGGCGTCGAAGAGATTAAAGCATACCTCTTCATCTTGTACTCTCGGTTTCATTATACCATCATCAATATCTATCATCATTCGGGCTGTTTTCATGAATGGTCTTCCAAGAATGATAGGTGACTCCTTGTCTTCTTCCATGTCAATCACAACAAAATCCACCGGAAACAAAAATTTGTCCACTTTTACTAACATGTCTCGTGCAACGCCGTAGGAAGAGTGGTTGATTTATCTGCTAATTATAAAGTCATTCTTGTTGACTTCATCTCAATATTTCCTAACCGCTTCACTATTGATAGAGGAATTCAGTTGATACTTGAACCTAGATCGATCAATCAATTCCTAATATTCTAATTGCCAATTGTAACTGGTAATGTGACTCTTCCAGGATCTCTCGCCTTTTGAGGGAAATGAGATACTATAGCGCTGCATTATGCATCAAGGACAACAACTTCTTCTTCTTCTGGTCTTTTCTTCTTTGTCAAGATATCCTTCATGAAATTCGCATACTTTGGTATTTGAGCAATTGCTTCGGAAAATGGAATATTATTTTGTAATTGCTTAAAAATTTCCATAAACCTTGCATACTGCCTAGCATTGTCCTTCTTTGAATGAGCATGGGGATATGGCAAATGTTTACTTGGTATCATGTTGTTTGCCATCTTTTCACTCGCACTCTTTTTTTTATTCGTCTCTTTTTTCACTTCTTTATTCATATTTCTTTTGTCGGCCTCACCTGTAAAAATTTCATTTTCCTCATCTTCTTCATCATGATTGTCATCTTTCTTTTCCGTTTCCTTCTCACCATCATTCTTTTCAACTTCGTCATTACTTCCTTTTTTTCCCAGTTCTTGTACTTCGTTGCAATGCTCTTTTGGATTCACTTGAGTGTTGGCGGAGAATGTTGCATTCGATTAATTAGCTGCAATCTGCTTAGCAAGTTGGCCCACTTGAGTTTCCAAAATTTTGATGGCTGCCTCTTGATTCTTCTGGTTTGTCATTGACATCTGCATGAATTGTGTCATAGTTTCTTCCAACTTTGACGGTCCTCCTTGCTGTTGTGGTGGCGGTTGAGTGTAAGGTTGAAAGGCTTGTTGTTGGTACCTGTCGTCCTCGGTTTTTTTCGTGA
Organism: Vicia villosa; assembly: GCF_029867415.1. Classification (NCBI taxonomy): domain Eukaryota; kingdom Viridiplantae; phylum Streptophyta; class Magnoliopsida; order Fabales; family Fabaceae; genus Vicia; species Vicia villosa. Next base: position 86,423,852 of record NC_081181.1, on the reverse strand, counting down.
GATACGAACTGACTCTTCTTTTATTTTGAGTTGTGAAAATCAGAGAGTCGCCACCGACTTTTATTTTATCTAATTAAGGAAAGGTTTATAAAAGAAACAGAAAAAGACCTTTAAGAGATTTTGGGTAAGGGGGTAGGTTATACAAAGGGAAGGTATTAGCACCCCTTTGTATCCATGGTTATCCATGGGCTCTTAATTGCTTAGCTCACTTGTTTGAATCATTTATCTTGCCTTGAAATGCTTGTATGTGGTTTTAAAATACCTTTGTAAATTAACTTTGTAATGATCCATGTGCGGATGTATACAAAGTGTTTTATCTTTCGAAAGATGTTTTGAAAAAAGATCTTTAACTTCGTAATGATCCTTGTTTGGATATATACCAAGTATTGTCTTTTTTGAAAGTTTTGTTTTGAAAAACAGTGAATATGTGAAACATTTGTTGTTTTGATTTGAGCAAGCAATTAGGAGGTCTACCTTAAGTTTATAAGGTCCTTTCCTATTTCTTTTAGAAAATTCTCCTTTTACCGGATGTAAACAAAAGTTTAGATTTTGTATTTGAAACAGTAGAATTTGATTTTTTTGAAAAGAGTAACAGAGGGATTACCCTAAGAGGTGCAAGTGTGATCGTGTTCTGATTCAGATATTTTTTATCTTTGAGATTAGTGATCTAGCGCTTCATTTTTATTCTTGACATACACGCAGTTTTATATGTACAGAAATTAAAATGCGGGAATGTAAAATGCGGAAAGTAAATCTACGCTATTACATCGATTGTGCGAGAAATGTAAACTACGGTATTTACATGAATTTGACAACCTATACACTTATCTATGAATTTAAATTGCAATAAGATAAAGGGAGAATGTTTTTGTATTTTTTATTATTGATTTTAATTAGAATTAATGCATGATTAATTTAATTAAATGAGAAAAAAGGTAGAAATAAAATTTAAACCTAAAAATTAAGTCTAAAATATGTTCAAAATGTTTGTTAATTAATTTTAAAACAAAACTAATTTTTTTTGGGATTTTTGACATTGTTTTTGAAATTGTTAAGTTAATTAACATATAATTATGCAAATAATTATACACATATATTAAAATTGAAGAGAAAAATATTCTAATTATGTACAAAATTAGTCTATAATATATAAACTAAATTTAATAAAAAGAAAATAATTTTTTCTGATTTTTTGATGGTTTAGAAATATTTAAAATGGAATATTTGAATATATATTGATTAATTAAACCAAATATTTTAATTATTAAGAAAAATAAAATATTTTTTGTCTAAAATTAAAACAATATTTTATCAACCTAAAAATATTTTTTTTTATTTTTGAAACTATTTTAAATTAATTTTGCAAAGAAAATAAAACAAAATGGTTAATATATATAATATATTAAATCTGAATCACGTGTGGCTGAGGGGAGAGTCCATGATATGGACTGCGTGCTCAGGAGCGTTGGATGAACGGCTGGATGGATCTGATGGTGGTTGGAACGAAGGCGCATGGCATCAACAGAACCTGCAAAACACCGGATCAGAGATTATTTAAAAAAAACACGCGCGCGCCTTCCAACCAATGGGAAGGAGCCACGTCTCATCTTCTTCCTCAAAATGGCTTTTTACACCGCTCATTCGCAGGGTGCTGTAAAAAGCTTTGATCTTTTACACCTGTGCAACACGAATACAAGCAAAACGTAAAAGAAATTTGGCGCGAGGCCATGGTTCAATTCGTCTGGTTCATACGAGTTTAATGGCACCACTTAGAACCTGTAATTTTGCCTAAACCGTGAATCCCTAATTTTGAACTCAAGAACCCTAAAATGGTAACTTCATGAATACGTGACCAAACCTTAATTAAATGTCCAGAAACGATCAGGACATCAAACCAAGTTCAAATATATGATTACATCGTGCTAAATATGCGTGTATGATTATATTTTGGTAGGTTTTGGTTTGAACAAACCGTGAGCTATGGAGCTTGATTCTGAATGCTTTGCTTGCTGAAAATGATTGGGATAGATTCAGGGATTTTTGAGGAATGTGTTTGAGTGCTTAGTTTGGATTGAATTGAGCGTAAAATTAAAATTCCAATTTCAAATTTCCTTCAATATTTCAAGTTGTTACAAGTGTGTTACAAGCATGAGTTTGATTCAGAATTCGTGTCCCTTTGTTACTGAAGTGTTCTACTCCATTTATAGGCCATGGAGGTGCTGCAAACTTAAGCTAACAAGCATTAAGTGCCTTTGAATTTTTGACTTTTTTAATAATATATAGCTTTGAATTCAAGCAACCATGGCTTGATTTTTCTTCACCCTCTTGCCCCAGGCCTGCTATGTACTTTCATGCTGCAGAGTTGAATCAACTTTGATGGCTTTAGCTTAAGAACAAAGCTATGTATCATTATCCTTCACCATTTCTTTTTCAATTTAACTTTAAATGTAATAAAATTAAACCAAAAAAGAAATAAAAATGTTATGGGCCTTAGGTTGGTCGTGGGAGGCCCTTAACATTATTGGGAACATGTTTGGATCATGAAAACTTGGACCCTTTTGAAAAAAAATACATTTTTGATCAATGTTGATTTCATGCATTTTTTCAAAAAATATCCAACTTTAACAAGGCATAAATCCCTCAATTTTGATCATATGAAGGAGTTCTTGTACTTTTTAGAAACCTCAAGATGTTCTCTACAAGCTACTTTGGAAACTTTTTTTCATTTGGAGAAGTTATCTTGATGTTATGGCCTTTGACAAAAAACCACTTTTTGTTGACTTTGAAAATGACCTGTAATGTCTTGGCTCATATTTTCCAAATGGTGAATCCAATGACCATGGGATCAATTGCATTTGAAAGATAATTGAATTTCCTTCAAAACAAGCTTTGTTTGGAATTTTTTGAATGAACGAGGAGAGAGTTATGGCCGGTCAAAGTTCAGTTGACTTTTTAGGAGAAAACCCTAATTTTGAAACTTAGGGTTTTGTTGATTTCTGAGCTTTTCTTGATGAATTTTGATCAACCATTGGTCAAATGATGAATCCTTTGACAAAATATGGATGTTGACAAAAAATTTCATTTTTGACTGTCTGTTGACTTTTCGGTCAAACTGGTCGTCTGCTGACTGTTTGAGCTGTCGATTGTGCGTCCAAGCGAATCGAAGTTTGAAAATTTGTCTGGTGGTACTTTGAGACATATGGAGGTCCATGAAATCCATTTGAGGTCTCAAAAAACTTGTTCTCCTGAAAAAAACAAAAACCCTAGTTCAGGACTGTTTGTGTAGGAGACAGTTAAGCGTACCTGATTTTTGTGCAGTGCTGAGTCTATGCTGATCATGTGATTATCAGAAGACTTCTAGAACAAAAATCTTGGAAATGCAAAAGATTGATTTGATTGATGGTGCAAAACACGGAGAATCGCGCTGTCACCGGGTTTGACTGTCAACTGGTTGTCCGGGCATTAACGTAACAGTTAAAATGAAACTTCAACAATTAAAGTTAATTTTTTATTTTTGTTTTTTGTTGTGTTAATGGTGAGAAATTATTTACATGAGTTGTTAGAAAAACACAACCATAATAAATAATTAAAATACACCGTACGCGAACGAAATTACCGTCAATAATAAGATTGAAAAGGATTTAATGCACAGAAAAATAAATATTTAACTAGCAACAAACACACATAATATTATCTGGATAATTAAACTACAGTACGAAAGATAGTACGACATTTAATACTGACAGTACAAATATTACAAAATATAATGAATAGTACGACAAATAAACGGTACGTTATTTGAAAGCGAAAGATACGGCAAACTTTACATATGACGATTAAAAATCCATGCTATAAACAACAGAAAGTAGATAATCGGAAGTGTAAACATCGCAGGTCCGCATTTCTCAGGACTATGCAGACAGAAGAAAGACATGATCACCGTAGAAATAGTGATGACTATAAGAAACAGTGTATCCACCCACTTTGCCATTTTTGCCGGGGAAGAAGAGAAAATAAATATGAGGTAGAAATTTGAGAGATAAGTTGAAATTTGATGTGAGAATTTATGGAAAAAATGAGAGGTATTTATAGAGTGAAAAGAGGATGGAGATGTTGGGGAATGAAGTGATTCCGTACAAAAAAGGAAAATTTGAGTAGTAGTAGGATTTGAAAGAAAGTGTATGGTAGGGTTTGAAAAGAGAGATGTATGGAATAAAGTTAGGATTTGATTTGAAAGAAAGAGATTTGAAAAGAAAGAAAAAGATTTGAAAACAATAATATAGTACAAAAACTAGTGGGAAACAATAATAATTTAATTGTTACCACTACAGTCCGAATCCCCGGACTCTGCGCCTGCAAAATTTAATTCTGTACCAATTGCGTCAGTACTATTTATCTGCAAATAAACAGCGTGTGTGAAGTGATAAACAGTACTTGGCGTTTGTGTAAGAATAAATTCAACAGCGAACCAAAATACCGTATAAGAAATATTCTAAAAAACCAAGTATTCATAAAATCAGGATATTTATGAAATAAAATCCAAGATTATATGAAACTCCCAATTTTTAGACAGAAGTCTATTGCCTTCTCTTTGAAAAAAGATGCGGGCAAATTTTGGGGTACAACAGTTGCCCCTATTCAATCTTCTTAAACCTGAAGAGACCGATTGGAATCTGAAGGTAGAAGATGATTGAATATTTAGATGCCCTGAAAATTTGCACTTACCTCCACCGGAAGTGATGTTGGAAATTGCATTTAAATGTTGTTTGAGAAATATTGTTGGCGGATCAAAACATTACCTGAGATGGGCTTTCAGATGCCATCTAGTGAATGTGTTGATAGTTTGTTCATCAGAATGAATCCATTGATTATATCTTAATGAAGGATTTAAATCCCTCTGTTGACCGTTACGGGACCGTTTGAGGTTACCGCTTTAAATCTTGGAGGTTAATCGTTACAGAACCGCCCGAGGTGTCTGATTTTGGATCTTGAAGATTGATTGCTTTAAGGAACCGTCTGAGGTATCGACTTAGATCTTGAAGGTAGATCATGAAGGAACCGTCCAAGGTGTCAACTTAGATCCGAAGGTAGATCATGAAGGAACCGTCCAAGGTATCAACTTAGATCCGAAGGTAGATCATGAAGGAACCGTCCAAGGTATCAACTTAGATCCAAAGGTAGATCATGAAGAACTGTCCAAGGTATCAACTTAGATCTGAAGGTAGATCATTAAGGAAACGTCCAAGGTATCAACTTAGATCTGAAGGTTTGAAGTTGTTTATTCGATTATGGTATAGCCTGGAAGCGTTAGAGTGAGTCACCATTAGACCGTATCTGCTTCGCTTGTTGATAAGTGATTTGGAGAGAGAGAGCTCTTCAAAATGAATCTTTGGTTTGATTATATCTGAGAGGAATGCTGGTCTGGACAGAACCCAGGAGAATATTGCATGTGATTGAGAATAACTTGCTGAGGATATTCATCCACCTGAAAAAACCAAGTTAGTGACATGCAATGTCATGATGTATGTAATGTATATGTTGAGATTCTCAATCTAAATGAGAACCGTGCATGTTATGTATGCGTTTGTCATGAAACATTATATGCTATGTATGAATATGCGTATGATGTTTGATGCATGATTTATGCAGTTTGGAGCGTATCAAACTTCTGGTTGGGAAAATAAATCCCTGCTTGCTATTTTGGAAACGAAGGCATTGTGATTGTTGATGATCTTTGTTATCTTGTTCAAATATACTCAGCTGGGGAACTTCCTTACGGACCAGGATGTTCTATTGAGGGATCTTTGACTACCGCTTGGGGATGAAGGTAACTTGAAGGTTCTGATTTTGATGCATCCTGACTGGGAGTAAGAGAGATAGGTAATCCTCCGATGCACTATTTGATCAAGCCTCGATGTGGAGGATCACACCTTCTGGGGATAGTGATCTTGAACTGCCCTACTGGGGAATAAGGAGTATGAACAATCATCTGATGTAATATCTATCCCAGCTTGGAGATAGGGCCCTTCGAATCGTACTGTTGGAGAGGGAAATCTCATCGAGGATTCTGCTAAGAAGCGCATCTCTGTTGGGGAAATTTTCTTCCGATGCTGGTGTTGGGACGATGTCCAGATGATTGGGACATTACCTTAATGCTATTCCTGTTTTTCTTATTAATCATATTCAAATGCATATGTTCATTCAAAATTATCATTGGGACGTTTACGCGTTCAAAACAGAAAAAGTGAAAACCTTGATTTTGAGCATGAACTGTATTGATTTTGAAAAGTACTTATAGAGTAAAATATCTATGTGAAAGCAATCCAGTCATGTTTCAATTCTGCTATTGCCAATCTGTCTTCGAGTATCTCATCCCTCACTTGTTGGAAGAAAATGATTGGGCTGATTTGTGCCTTTGATGTGTTGAACTTTGAATGTGAGTAAGTAGCCAAATGGGACATAGTCGTACACTTTATTCCCTAACTTTTGCCTAGGATGCCTTTTCAGGTTTTCAGCCTACCGGGATAATTATTTTTTAGTCTCTAATTTTTGCCTGGATCGCCCTTTCAGGTTTTCAATCCACCGAGACGCTCATTTTTTGCCTAAGTCGCCCTTTCAGGTTTTTAACTTAGCGAGCTTTTTCTTTAAGCGAAGTATTTTTTGACTATGTCCGCATTTACAGGGTGTGGGAAATCTTCTCCATCCATAGTAGTAAGCAACATAGCTCCGCCGGAGAATACTTTCTTGACTACAAATGGTCCTTCATAGGTGGGGGTCCAATTGCCTCTAGGGTCACCCTGTGTTAGGATGATGCGTTTTACAACCAAATCACCGATTTGATATGCCTGACCCTTGAATTTCTTGTTAAAGGCTTTGATCATACGTTTCTGGTACAACTGGCCATGACAAATAGCCGCAAGCCTCTTCTCATCAATCAAGTTTATCTGGTCCAATCGAGTCTGAATCCAATCGTCTTCGTCTAGATCGGCTTCTTTCATAATCCTTAGGGAAGGAATCTGAATTTCAATTGGGAGAACTGCCTCCATACCATAGACTAAGGAAAATGGAGTTTCCCCTGTTGAAGTACGCGCTGATGTGCGCTAACCATGAAGAGAAAAAGGTAACATCTCGTGCCAGTCTTTGTAGGTTATTGTCATTTTCTGTATGATCTTTTTGATGTTCTTGTTGGCCGCTTCTACCGCGCCATTCATCTTTGGTCGATATGGGGATGAATTATGATGTTTGATCTGGAACTGCGTGCAGAGTTTGGTAATCATTCGGTTGTTTAAATTTGTGCCATTGTCTGTGATGATCCTTTCAGGGATGCCATACAGACAGATCAGATTGTGCTTGATAAACCGGGCCACCACATTCTTGGTGACAGAAGCAAACGAGGCTGCCTCTACCCATTTTGTGAAGTAGTCAATAGCGACCAGTATGAAACGATGTCCGTTGGAAGCAGTAGGCTTGATTTCTCCAATCATATCAATACCCCACATTGCAAAAGGCCAAGGAGCCGTCAGAACGTTTAATGGGTCTGGAGGTATATGCACTTTGTCGGCATATATCTGGAATTTGTGACAAGTTCTAGAGTGATGATGGCAATCTGTCTCCATGGTAGACCAGTAATAACCTGCTCTCAGAATCTTTTTAGCCATTGTATGTCCACTTGAATGAGTACCAAAGGCACCATCGTGTATGTCTTCCATAATCTGTTCCGCTTCCTTCTTGTTCACACAACGAAGCAGAGTCGAGTCATGGTTGCGTTTGTACAGGATTCCATTACTTAGAAAGAATTTGGCGGCAAATCTTCTTAGAAACTTTCTATCGTTAATGGATGCTCCTTCAGGGTATTCTTGGGCTTCGAGATATCTTTCTACTTCATGGAACCATGGTTTTTCTTTCACTCCTTCGGTATCAATCTCATTGCAATAGGCTGGTTCGTCTTGACTGTAAATGGTGATCATTGGCGCCTCATTGTCCCACCTGACTTTGAACATAGATGACATGGTAGCTAGAGCATCAGCTAGTTGATTTTCTTCTCGCGGGATATGTTCAAAAGTGACTTCTTCAAAGTAAGGAATCAAACTCAGCACATATTCTTTGTAAGGAATTAGATTCGGGTGTTTCGTGTCACATTCCTTTTTGACTTGATAAATTACAAGGGCCGAGTCTCCATAGACCTCCAGGAACTTGGTTCTTAGATCGATTGCAGCTTTAAGACCCAGAATACATGCTTCATACTCGGCTATATTGTTAGTGCAGTTGAAACATAATCTGGCAGTGAATGGTGTATGTCCTCCTGCAGGAGAAATGATCACAGCTCTGATGCCATTGCCAAGCGCATTAGAGGCTCCATCAAAAACCATAGTCCATCGGGATCCTGGCTCGGGTCCTTCCTCTGGTCCTGGTTGTTTGTAGTCAGTAACTAGCATAATGTCTTCATCTGGGAAGTCAAAGTTCAATGCTTGGTAATCATCTACTGCTTGATGAGCCAGATGATCAGCTACCACACTTCCTTTGGTTGCTTTTTGCGAAGTGTACTGGATGTCATACTCTGTTAAAATCATTTTCCATCTTGCTATCCTTCCAGAGAGAGCAGGTTTTTCGAACACATACTTGATAGGATCTATTTTGGAGATCAGGAAAGTGGTATGGTTTAGCATATACTGTCTTAGTCGGCGAGCCGCCCATGCCAAGGCACAGCAAGTTTTCTCGAGCAGTGAGTATCTTGTTTCACAATCGGTAAACTTTTTGCTAAGATAGTAGATTGCATGCTCTTTTCGGCCAGACTCGTCATGCTGCCCCAGTACACACCCCATTGAATCTTCTAACACTGTTAGGTACATTTTCAGAGGTCTTCCTTCCACTAGTGGTAACAAGATTGGTGGTTTTTGAAGATATTCTTTGATCTTATCAAAGGCTAATTGGCATTTGTCGTTCCATCTTTCTACTTGATCTTTCTTCAACAATTTGAAGATTGGCACACAAGTAGTAGTCATATGGGCAATAAATCTGGCGATGTAGTTCAGACGTCCCAAGAATCCTCTGACTTGCTTCTCGGTACGGGGTATGGGCATTTCTTGAATGGCTTTGACCTTGGCAGGATCAACTTCAACACCCTTGCTGCTGACGATGAAACCTAAGAGTTTACCGGATCTTACTCCAAAGGTACACTTGTTCGGATTCAGTCACAACCTGTACTTCTTGAGTCTGTCAAATAACTTGTGCAGATGACCCAGATGTTCTTCTTCGGTTTTGGACTTTGCAATCATATCGTCCACGTAAACCTCTATTTCCTGAAGAATCATATCATGGAACAGAGCTACCATTGCATGCTGATATGTTGCTCCTGCATTCTTTAAACCAAAGGGCATCACTTTGTAACAAAAGGTTCCCCAGGGTGTTGTGAAAGTTGTTTTTTCCATGTCTTCAGGCGCCATCTTGATTTGATTGTAACCGGAGAATCCGTCCATAAAGGAAAATACCTTGCATTGTGTAGTATTGTCAACTAGTACATCGATGTGAGGTAAAGGGAAATCATCCTTGGGGCTTGCCCGATTCAGATCTCTGTAGTCTACACACATCCTAACTTTCTCGTCTTTTTTAAGCACAGGCACGATGTTAGCTATCCATGGAGGATAACTTACAACTTTTAGAAAGCCAGCGTTGAACTGCTTCTCAACCTCGTCTTTAATCTTCTTGGACATGTCGGGCCTACTTCTTCGCAGCTTCTGCTTGACTGGAGTGCTACCTTCTTTGATCGGCAGGCGATGGACCACAATATCCGTGTCGAGGCCAAGCATATCTTCATAGGACCAAGCGAATATCTCGACGTAGTCTTGTAACATTTGAATTAGTCTTTGTTTGACACTGTTTTCTAAATCAGCCCATATCCTGACTTCTTTCTTTTCTTCGTCACTGCCCAGGTTGATAACCTCAATTGGTTCTTCATGCAGCTGTATAGTCTTTTCTTCTTGTTCTAATAGCCTTGCAAGTTCCCTAGGTACTTCACAATCTTCCTCACTTTCGTCCTCAGTTTGGTAGATCGGATTTTCAAAGTCATGATTGGCAATAGCAGAATCGTTATCAACAGGATCCAGAGTGAAGGTGAATCTGCATTTATTATGTGGGTGTGTGTAAGAACACATAGCTATTTGAAAACAAAGTAAAGAAATAAATAAAAGGGATCGCAATAATTTGAACATGTAAACGTCCCATGATTTTATTGAATGAACATATGATCATGGTATGACAAACCCTTACAAAAAGGACCAGTGTGCTTTGGGCAAGGCACACGGCTTTCAAGCTCATGGTTCGATAGTACAGGAACCATTTTTATTTTTGAACTTATAAACAGCGAAAACAGGAAAATGCATTTACTCCTGGTCAAAGGAGATAACATCTTCAGCTTCTCAGTTGTTCAATCCATTGTTGTGAGTGGGGAATATCCAATTGCCCCAGTTGCAGCTGTCTTCTTTGTCTTCTACGACATTGACTTCTTTGGTGACGAGATAAGCTGTTGATCCTTCAGGATGAGTAGGATGCTCTGTTGGATATGAGAGCCTAGGCTGAGGTTCCTCTGTTGGCTGAGAGAGATACCCGATAAGGTCGTCCCATCCAGTTGGGATGATGTCTTTGATAGAGACTTGTGCATTCTGATGAGCAGTGTACATCAAGAGAAAATCATTCTCGTTATTTGGTGTTTCCCAAACTTCTTCAGGAGTGGCAGGGCTCGTGATTGTAGTATTGCCTTCGAAAGGTTCATCCCATCTGGTTGGGACAATGTCTTCAATGGCGACTTGTGAGCTCAGAGGAGCGGAATACTTCACCATAAAGTCATACTTGCCACTTGGTTCTCCTAGTGTATCCCAGACTTCTTTAGGTGGACTTTGGTATTGCTCAGTAACGGAACTTGTAAGACTTTTGTAATCTTCGAACTGGTCATCCTATCCGGTTGGGACAATGATGGCAACAGAAAAACTCTGAGGAGCAGTATACTTCACCATAGAGTCATATTTGCCACTTGGTTCTCCCAAAGTGTCCCAAACCTCCTTGGAAACGGGTGGAACTTGGTCGTCTTCAATAGCATTTACTTCTTGGCTGATGAAATGTGTCATTAACCCTCCAGAACGAGGACTTTGATCATTCTTCTGAGTTCCATTAGCATAGCCCAGACCTAGCTTGTCGAACTTGTAAGGCACATCAATGAGTTGTCCCCATACTGTGCAACCACCTTCTTCGATCATAGCCTTAGCATCTTTGAGAGAAGCCATTGCTGGAGTTATTTTTGTAGCGAGAGTAGCAGAAATATGCTTGGCAGTAGAGACATCTGGATAGACCACCTCGAAAGCTTGGCAGGGGGTTTCAATGAATTCACCATCCATCTCAACATACTTGGAATTACTCAGGTGGCTAACCATATATTCTTCTTCACCATGAACCGTGACGATCTTTCCTTTTACTGGATATTATAACTTCTGATGCAGGGTAGAAGTTACAGCGCTTGCCCCATGTATCCAAGGGCGTCCTAGTAAACAAGAATACGCCGGATAAATTTCCATCACGTAAAAGGTAGAATCAAAGATCTGAGAGCCCACTCTGATTGGGAGTTTAACTTCCCCATATACCTTTCTAGTTGACCCGTCGAAGGCTCTTACCACAACATCACTTGGTTGTAACACAATTCCTTCAAAGTCAAGTTTTTCTAGTACTACTTTTGGTAACACGTTCAAAGAGGAACCGTTGTCTACCAGCACATGAGACAAAGTGGCGCCGTTACATTCAATAGAGATGTGCAGGGCTTTGTTGTGATTTTTCCCAGCAGGGGTTAAATTAGCATCAGAGAAACCGAGACCGTTGTGCACTGTTAGACTAGCAACACAATTTTCAAATTGGTCGACTGAAATCTCCTGTGGTACATGGGCCGCTTTCAAGAATTTCATCAAAGCTTTAGCATGAACTTCTGAATACTTTAGCAGAGATAACATTGAGATTTTTGAAGCAGTGTGCCCCAGTTGTTCAACAATATTGTAATCACTTTTGCAAATGATTTTCAATATTTCCTTCCACTTCTTGTAATCTTACTAGTCCCCACAATATTATCAACAGCTGGATTTACGGCCTCCTCTTGTTTAACTCCATGGATATAAACATTAGTGTCATAATTCCACGGGACAGCTTTGTTTGAGGAATATGGAAATGGAGTCGGATTAGTGATGATTACATATGCTCCTCTGGGTGCAGCAGAAATGTTGAAGGGAGCCTTGGAAGGGATTTTTAATGGTATGTTAGAAACTACTGAGACATCCTCTATCTACATCCCATTTGAAAAACCATCGCACAAATTGTCTATAGAAGGGAGCTTTTCAAACATAATGATACGACGATCCATCCACTTTTGAATTCCTCCTTTCAGATTTTCACAACCATTGGGTAGGTGTGCACAATAAAAGCAATCAGGGTCACAACCTGGGAATAAACCAGCTTGTATTAGCTTTCTTTTGATTTCAAGGAGCGGAGTTGACAGTTCTCTCACATCATAGATATAAACAGTGTCTATGATAGCATTAACAGTCTTGTCGTGCTTTGGCATAGGTGCAGTGATGACATTTGGAGTCTGTGGAGGATCGAACTCAATTTCCCCAGCATCTATCATGTCTTGGATTTTGTTTTTCAAAGCCCAACAGTGATCTGCGTCATGTCCTAGGCAATTGGAATGGTATGCACATGTTACATCGGGGCGATAACTAGGAGAGGAAGTGTTGACATTCTTCGGAGGGTCTTTCAGTGTAATCAGATTTGCCTTTAACAGGTGCTGCAATGCTTGAGAGATTGGCATATTGATTTTAGTGAAGTTCCTTCTCGGTGCGTCAGGTCGACGCGTATACTTTGGCGGTTGATCTTTTTGAGGTGCAGATGCAGAGATCAAGATAGCCCCTACAGATTGGTGATGTTCACTTTTGCGACTTTTCTGACTGTGCACTGTATTGACCTCATTTCTCCCACTGATGGGCCTCTTTGCAGTACCAGAGGAAGAGCCTACTTGAATTTTTCAATTTCGAATGCCGCTTTCGACACGCTCTCCAGTTAATATCAGGTCAGTGAAACCTGATGATGAGCTTCCCAACAAATGACTGTAAAAAGGGCCAGTTAAAGTGCCCATGAACATGTCGACTAGCTCGCGATCAGATAAGGGAGGTTGAACCCTTCCAGCTAGATCTCTCCACTTTTGTGCATATTCTTTGAAACTTTCTTTTGGTGTCATGGTCATGCCTCGTAATTGAGTACGAGTTGGTGCAAGGTCAGCATTGTATTGATACTGTTTATAGAAAGCAGCAGCCAGATCTTCCCAGGTGTGAACTTTTGCACTTTCCAATTGGTATTACCACTCGAGTTGAGTACCCGACAGACTTTCTTGGAAGAAATGAATCCACAATTTGTTATCTGCCGTATGAGGTAGTATCTTCCTCACATAGGACCTTAGATGCAGCTTTGGGCAAGAGACTCCATCATACTTCGCAAAGACAGGAACTTTGAACTTTGGAGGGATAAAAATATCTGAGACAAGTCCAAGATCGTTAAAGTCTAAACCAGGTATTTTCTGTATCTTCATAGCTTTCATGCGTTCTTCCAACTGCTGGTATTTGTTATCACCCTGTTCGTCTTCGGAATGATAATCTTCTTCGTCAGGAGAAATAGAGGGTTTGACAGAACCCTAATTGTTGTGATTGTCCTCTTGGTCATCTTCACCCACCTCTTCAGGGACTGGCGCATTTTTAGGCCTCCTGGCTGGGATTTTGACTTTTCTCACGAGGTGGCTCAAACCTACAGATCCCTTGGGCTTCTTCTTCTTCTTGATCATCAGGGCTTTCAGTTCCTGTTGCCCTTTTGCTAGCTCCAGAATTGCTATTTGAACTTGGGCGTTTTGTGCCTCGAGATTCTTGATGCTTGCTTCGAAATCCATCCCTTCTAACTGAAATAAACAGCGAGAGGATGAGAAACCTCTTATGTGAACCTGTTATGCCATGTTTATGAATGAGATGCATATGCAATGTTTTCAAGGATCTTAGAATTTAGATTTGTTAAAAAAGAGAAACAAACATTTATTAGTCAAACATTTTTTTTCTTTTTCTTTTCTGTTTTTTTTTTTTGCCTCTTTCGGGTTACAAGGTAAAGCAAAATAAAAGAAAATAAAAGATCCTTTAGGCTTCCCACGGACGCTTTCTCTTTGCACCCAAGAATGTATTGATCTGCTGTTCTTCATGGAGTTGTCTGGTGAGCTCCAACACTTTCCGCTCATAGTCTTGACAGTGTGCTTTGAAGGTGTCTCTTTCCTCTTTTAGTTGAACCCAAGATTTCTGCAGCTCCTTCAGGTCAGTCGGCATGTCCGGATGTAGAATAACTCGAGGTTCCTTCCCTTCGACTTCTGGTTCAATAGTCACAGGTAGGATAGCGGGATATGGCATGACAAACTTTTGAGCACGAGCACGCACCCATTTGAGGTAAGGCTCCATGGGAATTGAATTCGACTGTCCTAAAGTCTTGCTTTCTACTTTGTAGACACTGCCCCAAGCATGTATAAACCTTCGTCGATACCTTTGGGAATCATCTTCGTAGTCGAACACAATGCCACGGATAATCATGTCATGAGGACCGTTTCTTCGTGCATATCCGAATTGGCGCAAAGCTAAAGAGGGGTTGTAAGTGATGCCTCCCTTGATGCCAAGGAGTGGCACATTAGGGTACTCTCCACAATGGTCAATGAGAGTGATGTCTCTTTGAAAGAAGTTGTTCCACCTGATATCTGAATGAGACAAATACATAATCCTGCGAGACCATTGCATCCTTTGTTCGTTTCTCAACACTGATCAAGGATGGTGTAATGTAAACCATCTAGCCAATAGTGGTACACAACACATAAGAGTTCCTCGCTTTTTCATGGTACGAGTGTGTAGAGAATGTAGAATGTCTCCCAGCAAAGTAGGTACCGGATTGCGGGTTAAGAAAATATTGATAGCGTGCACACTTATGAATTGGTCGGGATTAGGGAATAAAACCAACCCCTAAATCAAAAGAGCCACAACTTCTTCAAAAGCTCGGTAACTTCTGTTTTTTAGTAGTAATCGAGCCTTTTCCATTAAGAACTTAGTAAGCAAACCCTCGACTCCACTCTTTGTTTCCCAATTGGGCTCGATTTCTGACTTTCGCAAATGTAAGGCAGCAGCAATGATTTCAGGTTTTGGAATCTTTTCTAAACCAGTTAAAGGTAATTGATCTCGAACAGGTAACCCAATCAGTTCAGAGAACTCTTCCAAAGTGGGTACTAACTGGTAATCAGGAAATGTAAAACAATGATGTTCGGGATCAAAGAACTGGAACAGGACCCGTATCATGTCTTCTTCAAATTTTGAGGTAACCAAATGGAGTAGGTGACCGTGCTTTTCGGTGAATTGAGCATTTCTGGGAAATTCTGATATTAAGTCCTTAAGTTCATATGGTACTGTTGAGATGTTGATTCGGATATAATTTCAGGTAGCGGGAGCCATTACCTGCAACAACAGAACAAAGGTAAACTCTTCGATCCTTGAAATGATTAGTGAAAAATGATATGTTTATGATGTTATGATGTCATGATGTCAAACATGTGGCAAACACACACAAATCACACAATAGCCTTAGGTTTAAAGGCTTGCACGAGGTTCATAGGTAATAACCTCCCCATTGAAGTTTAGTTGGTTTAAACCTGTCTTAAAATGGTATTCGGGTTCTATGATCCTTAGAGACAACATCTTAATACGGCACTCGGACGACCGATCAAAATATTCCTCGAGGATAACTAACTTCGATCAATTTCAAAGCTAGTCACTTAATAGGCCACAAGTCAAGTTCAACTAAAGGTTCTAAGGCAAATTAGTGCTTGGTGACACTTCGGAAGCCTAACATACTCCTTGATCGTTTTCAAGGGATATCAGTATAAACCAAAGTGTCGCACTAACGGTGACTACCAGATCAACCGTATCGGTACATGCCGTACAGTTTCCTTGGTCTATTGTCACATACTTAAGGTATCTCGAGATTCGGGTTAGAATCTTTCACACAAGTAAATACCCAAACAAACCTTTGAAAAGTAAAGCAAACAAGACAAGCAATTGAAAACATCGAAGTGACCTAATCTCTAAGGTAACCCCTTTTGAAAACATTTTGTTTTTGAAATCCCCAGCGGAGTCGCCAGTTCTGTCGTCCTCGGTTTTTTTCGTGAGATACGAACTGACTCTTCTTTTATTTTGAGTTGTGAAAATCAGAGAGTCGCCACCGACTTTTATTTTATCCAATTAAGGAAAGGTTTATAAAAGAAACAGAAAAAGACCTTTAAGAGATTTTGGGTAAGGGGGTAGGTTATACAAAGGGAAGGTATTATCACCCCTTTGTATCCATGGTTATCCATGGGCTCTTAATTGCTTAGCTCACTTGTTTGAATCATTTGTCTTGCCTTGAAATGCTTGTATGTGGTTTTAAAATACCTTTGTAAATTAACTTTGTAATGATCCTTGTGCGGATGTATACAAAGTGTTTTATCTTTCGAAAGATGTTTTGAAAAAAGATCTTTAACTTCGTAATGATCCTTGTTTGGATATATACCAAGTATTGTCTTTTTTGAAAGTTTTGTTTTGAAAAACAGTGAATATGTGAAACATTTGTTGTTTTGATTTGAGCAAGCAATTAGGAGGTCTACCTTAAGTTTATAAGGTCCTTTCCTATTTCTTTTAGAAAATTCTCCTTTTACCGGATGTAAACAAAAGTTTAGATTTTGTATTTGAAACAGTAGAATTTGATTTTTTTTAAAAGAGTAACAGAGGGATTACCCTAGGAGGTGCAAGTGTGATCGTGTTCTGATTCAGATATTTTTTATCTTTGAGATTAGTGATCTAGCGCTTCATTTTTATTCTTGACATACACACAGTTTTATATGTACAGAAATTAAAATGCGGGAATGTAAAATGCGGAAAGTAAATCTACGCTATTACATCGATTGTGCGAGAAATGTAAACTACGGTATTTACATGAATTTGACAACCTATACACTTATCTATGAATTTAAATTGCAATAAGATAAAGGGAGAATGTTTTTGTATTTTTTATTATTGATTTTAATTAGAATTAATGCATGAT
Source organism: Vicia villosa (assembly GCF_029867415.1). Lineage (NCBI taxonomy): Eukaryota > Viridiplantae > Streptophyta > Magnoliopsida > Fabales > Fabaceae > Vicia > Vicia villosa. The sequence goes on along the minus strand of NC_081181.1, from coordinate 86,406,680 downwards.
TAATTTAATTAAATGAGAAAAAAGGTAGAAATAAAATTTAAACCTAAAAATTAAGTCTAAAATATGTTCAAAATGTTTGTTAATTAATTTTAAAACAAAACTAATTTTTTTTGGGATTTTTGACATTGTTTTTGAAATTGTTAAGTTAATTAACATATAATTATGCAAATAATTATACACATATATTAAACTTGAAGAGAAAAATATTCTAATTATGTACAAAATTAGTCTATAATATATAAACTAAATTTAATAAAAAGAAAATAATTTTTTCTGATTTTTTGATGGTTTAGAAATATTTAAAATGGAATATTTGAATATATATTGATTAATTAAACCAAATATTTTAATTATTAAGAAAAATAAAATATTTTTGTGTCTAAAATTAAAACAATATTTTATCAACCTAAAAATATTTTTTTATATTTTTTTATTTTTGAAACTATTTTAAATTAATTTTGCAAAGAAAATAAAATAAAATGGTTAATATATATAATATATTAAATCTGAATCACGTGTGGCTGAGGGGAGAGTCCATGATATGGACTGCGTGCTCATGAGCGTTGGATGAACGGCTGGATGGATCTGATGGTGGTTGGAACGAAGGCGCATGGCATCAACAGAACCTGCAAAACACCGGATCAGAGATTATTTAAAAAAAACACGCGCGCGCGCCCTCCAACCAATGGGAAGGAGCCACGTCTCATCTTCTTCCTCAAAATGGCTTTTTACACCGCTCATTCGCAGGGTGCTGTAAAAAGCTTTGATCTTTTACACCTGTGCAACACGAATACAAGCAAAACGTAAAAGAAATTTGGCGCGAGGCCATGGTTCAATTCGTCTGGTTCATACGAGTTTAATGGCACCACTTAGAACCTGTAATTTTGCCTAAACCGTGAATCCCTAATTTTGAACTCAAGAACCCTAAAATGGTAACTTCATGAATACGTGACCAAACCTTAATTAAATGTCCAGAAACGATCAGCACATCAAACCAAGTTCAAATATATGATTACATCGTGCTAAATATGCGTGTATGATTATATTTTGGTAGGTTTTGGTTTGAACAAACCGTGAGCTATGGAGCTTGATTCTGAATGCTTTGCTTGCTGAAAATGATTGGGATAGATTCAGGGATTTTTGAGGAATGTGTTTGAGTGCTTAGTTTGGATTGAATTGAGCTTAAAATTAAAATTCCAATTTCAAATTTCCTTCAATATTTCAAGTTGTTACAAGTGTGTTACAAGCATGAGTTTGATTCAGAATTCGTGTCCCTTTGTTACTGAAGTGTTCTACTCCATTTATAGGCCATGGAGGTGCTGCAAACTTAAGCTAACAAGCATTAAGTGCCTTTGAATTTTTGACTTTTTTAATAATATATAGCTTTGAATTCAAGCAACCATGGCTTGATTTTTCTTCACCCTCTTGCCCCAGGCCTGCTATGTACCTTCATGCTGCAGAGTTGAATCAACTTTGATGGCTTTAGCTTAAGAACAAAGCTATGTATCATTATCCTTCACCATTTCTCTTTCAATTTAACTTTAAATGTAATAAAATTAAACCAAAAAAGAAATAAAAATGTTATGGGCCTTAGGTTGGTCGTGGGAGGCCCTTAACATTATTGGGAACATGTTTGGATCATGAAAACTTGGCCCCTTTTGAAAAAAAAACATTTTTGATCAATGTTGATTTCATGCATTTTTTCAAAAAATATCCAACTTTAACAAGGCATAAATCCCTCAATTTTGATCATATGAAGGAGTTCTTGTACTTTTTAGAAACCTCGAGATGTTCTCTACAAGCTACTTTGGAAACTTTTTTTCATTTGGAGAAGTTATCTTGATGTTATGGCCTTTGACAAAAAACCACTTTTTGTTGACTTTGAAAATGACCTGTAATGTCTTGGCTCATATTTTCCAAATGGTGAATCCAATGACCATGGGATCAATTGCATTTGAAAGATAATTGAATTTCCTTCAAAACAAGCTTTGTTTGGAATTTTTTGAATGAACGAGGAGAGAGTTATGGCCGGTCAAAGTTCAGTTGACTTTTTAGGAGAAAACCCTAATTTTGAAACTTAGGGTTTTGTTGATTTCTGAGCTTTTCTTGATGAATTTTGATCAACCATTGGTCAAATGATGAATCCTTTGACAAAATATGGATGTTGACAAAAAAATTTCATTTTTGACTGTCTGTTGACTTTTCGGTCAAACTGGTCGTCTGCTGACTGTTTGAGCTGTCGATTGTGCGTCCGAGCGAATCGAAGTTTGAAAATTTGTCTGGTGGTACTTTGAGACATATGGAGGTCCATGAAATCCATTTGAGGTCTCAAAAAACTTGTTCTCCTGAAAAAAACAAAAACCCTAGTTCAGGACTGTTTGTGTAGGAGACAGTTAAGCGTACCTGATTTTTGTGCAGTGCTGAGTCTATGCTGATCATGTGATTATCAGAAGACTTCTAGAACAAAAATCTTGGAAATGCAAAAGATTGATTTGATTGATGGTGCAAAACACGGAGAATCGCGCTGTCACCGGGTTTGACTGTCAACTGGCTGTCCGGGCATTAACGTAACAGTTAAAATGAAACTTCAACAATTAAAGTTAATTTTTTATTTTTGTTTTTGGTTGTGTTAACGGTGAGAAATTATTTACATGAGTTGTTAGAAAAACACAACCATAATAAATAATTAAAATACACCGTACGCGAACGAAATTACCGTCAATAATAAGATTGAAAAGGATTAATGCACAGAAAAATAAATATTTAACTAGCAACAAACACACATAATATTATTTGGATAATTAAACTACAGTACGAAAGATAGTACGACATTTAATACTGACAGTACAAATATTACAAAATATAATGAATAGTACGACAAATAAACGGTACGTTATTTGAAAGCGAAAGATACGGCAAACTTTACATATGAAGATTAAAAATCCATGCTATAAACAACAGAAAGTAGATAATCGGAAGTGTAAACATCGCAGGTCCGCATTTCTCAGGACTATGCAGACAGAAGAAAGACATGATCACCGTAGAAACATTGATGACTATAAGAAACAGTGTATCCACCCACTTTGCCATTTTTGCCGGGGAAGAAGAGAAAATAAATATGAGGTAGAAATTTGAGAGATGAGTTGAAATTTGATGTGAGAATTTATGGAAAAAATGAGAGGTATTTATAGAGTGAAAAGAGGATGGAGATGTTGGGGAATGAAGTGATTCCGTACAAAAAAGGAAAATTTGAGTAGTAGTAGGATTTGAAAGAAAGTGTATGGTAGGGTTTGAAAAGAGAGATGTATGGAATAAAGTTAGGATTTGATTTGAAAGAAAGAGATTTGAAAAGAAAGAAAAAGATTTGAAAACAATAATATAGTACAAAAACTAGTGGGAAACAATAATAATTTAATTGCTACCACTACAGTCCGAATCCCCGGACTCTGCGCCTGCAAAATTTAATTCTGTACCAATTGCGTCAGTACTATTTATCTGCAAATAAACAGCGTGTGTGAAGTGATAAACAGTACTTGGCGTTTGTGTAAGAATAAATTCAACAGCGAACCAAAATACCGTATAAGAAATATTCTAAAAAACCAAGTATTCATAAAATCAGGATATTTATGAAATAAAATCCAAGATTATATGAAACTCCCAATTTTTAGACAGAAGTCTGTTGCCTTCTCTTTGAAAAAAGATGCGGGCAAATTTTGGGGTACAACAGTTGCCCCTACTCAATCTTCTTAAACCTGAAGAGACCGATTGGAATCTGAAGGTAGAAGATGATTGAATATTTAGATGCCCTGAAAATTTGCACTTACCTCCACCGGAAGTGATGTTGGAAATTGCATTTGAATGTTGTCTGAGAAATATTGTTGGCGGATCAAAACATTACCTGAGATGGGCTTTCAGATGCCATCTAGTGAATGTGTTGATAGTTTGTTCATCAGAATGAATCCATTGATTATATCTTAATGAAGGATTTAAATCCCTCTGTTGACCGTTACGGGACCGTTTGAGGTTACCGCTTTAAATCTTGGAGGTTGATCGTTACAGAACCGCCCGAGGTGTCTGATTTTGGATCTTGAAGATTGATTGCTTTAAGGAACTGTCTGAGGTATCGACTTAGATCTTGAAGGTAGATCATGAAGGAACCGTCCAAGGTGTCAACTTAGATCCGAAGGTAGATCATGAAGGAACCGTCCAAGGTATCAACTTAAATCCGAAGGTAGATCATGAAGGAACCGTCCAAGGTATCAACTTAGATCCAAAGGTAGATCATGAAGAACTGTCCAAGGTATCAACTTAGATCTGAAGGTAGATCATTAAGGAACCGTCCAAGGTATCAACTTAGATCTGAAGGTTTGAAGTTGTTTATTCGATTGTGGTATAGCCTGGAAGCGTTAGAGTGAGTCACCATTAGACCGTATCTGCTTCGCTTGTTGATAAGTGATTTGGAGAGAAAGAGCTCTTCAGAATGAATCTTTGGTTTGATTATATCTGAGAGGAATGCTGGTCTGGACAGAACCCAGGAGAATATTGCATGTGATTGAGAATAACTTGCTGAGGATATTCATCCACCTGAAAAAACCAAGTTAGTGACATGCAATGTCATGATGTATGTAATGTATATGTTGAGATTCTCAATCTAAATGAGAACCGTGCATGTTATGTATGTGTTTGTCATGAAACATTATATGCTATGTATGAATATGCGTATGATGTTTGATGCATGATTTATGCAGTTTGGAGCGTATCAAACTTCTGGTTGGGAAAATAAATCCCTGCTTGCTATTTTGGAAAAGAAGGCATTGTGATTGTTGATGATCTTTGTTATCTTGTTCAAATATACTCAGCTGGGGAACTTCCTTACGGACCAGGATGTTCTATTGAGGGATCTTTGACTACCGCTTGGGGATGAAGGTAACTTGAAGGTTCTGATTTTGATGCATCCTGACTGGGAGTAAGAGAGATAGGTAATCCTCCGATGCACTATTTGATCAAGCCTCGATGTGGAGGATCACACCTTCTAGGGATAGTGATCTTGAACTGCCCTGCTGGGGAATAAGGAGTATGAACAATCATCCGATGTAATATCTATCCCAGCTTGGAGATAGGGCCCTTCGAATCGTACTGTTGGAGACGGAAATCTCATCGAGGATTCTGCTGAGAAGCGCATCTCTGTTGGGGAAATTTTCTTCCGATGCTGGTGTTGGGACGATGTCCAGATGATTGGGACATTACCTTAATGCTATTCCTGTTTTTCTTATTAATCATATTCAAATGCATATGTTCATTCAAAATTATCATTGGGACGTTTACGCGTTCAAAACAGAAAAAGTGAAAACCTTGATTTTGAGCATGAACTGTATTGATTTTGAAAAGTACTTATAAAGTAAAATAGCTATGTGAAAGCAATCCAGTCATGTTTCAATTCTGCTATTGCCAATCTGTCTTCGAGTATCTCATCCCTCACTTGTTGGAAGAAAATGATTGGGCTGATTTGTGCCTTTGATGTGTTGAACTTTGAATGTGAGTAAGTAGCCAAATGGGACATAGTCGTACACTTTATTCCCTAACTTTTGCCTAGGCTGCCTTTTCAGGTTTTCAGCCTACCGGGATAATTATTTTTTAGTCTCTAATTTTTGCCTGGATCGCCCTTTCAGGTTTTCAATCCACCGAGACGCTCATTTTTTGCCTAAGTCGCCCTTTCAGGTTTTTAACTTAGCGAGCTTTTTCTTTAAGCGAAGTATTTTTTGACTATGTCCGCATTTACAGGGTGTGGGAAATCTTCTCCATCCATAGTAGTAAGCAACATAGCTCCGCCGGAGAATACTTTCTTGACTACAAATGGTCCTTCATAGGTGGGGGTCCAATTGCCTCTAGGGTCACCCTGTGTTAGGATGATGCGTTTTACAACCAAATCACCGATTTGATATGCCTGACCCTTGAATTTCTTGTTAAAGGCTTTGATCATACGTTTCTGGTACAACTGGCCATGACAAATAGCCGCAAGCCTCTTCTCATCAATCAAGTTTATCTGGTCCAATCGAGTCTGAATCCAATCGTCTTCGTCTAGATCGGCTTCTTTCATAATCCTTAGGGAAGGAATCGGAATTTCAATTGGGAGAACTGCCTCCATACCATAGACTAAGGAAAATGGAGTTTCCCCTGTTGAAGTACGCGCTGATGTGCGCTAACCATGAAGAGAAAAAGATAACATCTCGTGCCAGTCTTTGTAGGTTATTGTCATTTTCTGTATGATCTTTTTGATGTTCTTGTTGGCCGCTTCTACCGCGCCATTCATCTTTGGTCGATATGGGGATGAATTATGATGTTTGATCTGGAACTGCGTGTAGAGTTTGGTAATCATTCGGTTGTTTAAATTTGTGCCATTGTCTGTGATGATCCTTTCAGGGATGCCATACCGACAAATGAGATTGTGCTTGATAAACCGGGCCACCACATTCTTGGTGACAGAAGCAAACGAGGATGCCTCTACCCATTTTGTGAAGTAGTCAATAGCAACCAGTATGAAACGATGTCCGTTGGAAGCAGTAGGCTTGATTTCTCCAATCATATCAATACCCCACATTGCAAAAGGCCAAGGAGCCGTCAGAACGTTTAATGGGTCTGGAGGTATATGCACTTTGTCGGCATATATCTGGCATTTGTGACAAGTTCTAGAGTGATGATGGCAATCTGTCTCCATGGTAGACCAGTAATAACCTGCTCTCAGAATCTTTTTAGCCATTGTATGTCCACTTGAATGAGTACCAAAGGCACCATCGTGTATGTCTTCCATAATCTGTTCCGCTTCCTTCTTGTTCACACAATGAAGCAGAGTCGAGTCATGGTTGCGTTTGTACAGGATTCCATTACTTAGAAAGAATTTGGCGGCAAATCTTCTTAGAAACTTTCTATCGTTAATGGATGCTCCTTCAGGGTATTCTTGGGCTTCGAGATATCTTTCTACTTCATGGAGCCATGGTTTTTCTTTCACTCCTTCGGTATCAATCTCATTGCAATAGGCTGGTTCGTCTTGACTGTAAATGGTGATCATTGGCGCCTCATTGTCCCACCTGACTTTGAACATAGATGACATGGTAGCTAGAGCATCAGCTAGTTGATTTTCTTCTCGCGGGATATGTTCAAAAGTGACTTCTTCAAAGTAAGGAATCAAACTCAGCACATATTCTTTGTAAGGAATTAGATTCGGGTGTTTCGTGTCACATTCCTTTTTGACTTGATAAATTACAAGGGCCGAGTCTCCATAGACCTCCAGGAACTTGATTCTTAGATCGATTGCAGCTTTAAGACCCAGAATACATGCTTCATACTCGGCTATATTGTTAGTGCAGTTGAAACATAATCTGGCAGTGAATGGTGTATGTCCTCCTGCAGGAGAAATGATCACAGCTCTGATGCCATTGCCAAGCGCATTAGAGGCTCCATCAAAAACCATAGTCCATCGGGATCCTGGCTCGGGTCCTTCCTCTGGTCCTGGTTGTTTGTAGTCGGTAACTAGCATAATGTCTTCATCTGAGAAGTCAAAGTTCAATGCTTGGTAATCATCTACTGCTTGATGAGCCAGATGATCAGCTACCACACTTCCTTTGATTGCTTTTTGCGAAGTGTACTGGATGTCATACTATGTTAAAATCATTTTCCATCTTGCTATCCTTCCAGAGAGAGCAGGTTTTTCGAACACATACTTGATAGGATCTATTTTGGAGATCGGGAAAGTGGTATGGTTTAGCATATACTGTCTTAGTCGGCGAGCCGCCCATGCCAAGGAACAGCAAGTTTTCTCGAGCAGTGAGTATCTTGTTTCACAATCGGTAAACTTTTTGCTAAGATAGTAGATTGCATGCTCTTTTCGGCCAGACTCGTCATGCTGCCCCAGTACACACCCCATTGAATCTTCTAACACTGTTAGGTACATTATCAGAGGTCTTCCTTCCACTGGTGGTAACAAGATTGGTGGTTTTTGAAGATATTATTTGATCTTATCAAAGGCTAATTGGCATTTGTCGTTCCATCTTTCTACTTGATCTTTCTTCAACAATTTGAAGATTGGCACACAAGTAGTAGCCATATGGGCAATAAATCTGGCGATGTAGTTCAGACGTCCCAAGAATCCTCTGACTTGCTTCTCGGTACGAGGTATGGGCATTTCTTGAATGGCTTTGACCTTGGCAGGATCAACTTCAACACCCTTGCTGCTGACGATGAAACCTAAGAGTTTACCGGATCTTACTCCAAAGGTACACTTGTTCGGATTCAGTCACAACCTGTACTTCTTGAGTCTGTCAAATAACTTGTGCAGATGACCCAGATGTTCTTCTTCGGTTTTGGACTTTGCAATCATATCGTCCACGTAAACCTCTATTTCCTGAAGAATCATATCATGGAACAGAGCTACCATTGCATGCTGATATGTTGCTCCTGCATTCTTTAAACCAAAGGGCATCACTTTGTAACAAAAGGTTCCCCAGGGTGTTGTGAAAGTTGTTTTTTCCATGTCTTCAGGCGCCATCTTGATTTGATTGTAACCGGAGAATCCGTCCATAAAGGAAAATACCTTGCATTGTGCAGTATTGTCAACCAGTACATCGATGTGAGGTAAAGGGAAATCATCCTTGGGGCTTGCCCGATTCAGATCTCTGTAGTCTACACACATCCTAACTTTCTCGTCTTTTTTAAGCACAGGCACGATGTTAGCTATCCATGGAGGATAACTTACAACTTTTAGAAAGCCAGCGTTGAACTGCTTCTCAACCTCGTCTTTAATCTTCTTGGACATGTCGGGCCTACTTCTTCGCAGCTTCTGCTTGACTGGAGTGCTACCTTCTTTGATCGGCAGGCGATGGACCACAATATCCGTGTCGAGGCCAAGCATATCTTCATAGGACCAAGCGAATATCTCGACGTAGTCTTGTAACATTTGAATCAGTCTTTGTTTAACACTGTTTTCTAAATCAGCCCATATCCTGACTTCTTTCTTTTCTTCGTCACTGCCCAGGTTGATAACCTCAATTGGTTCTTCATGCAGCTGTATAGTCTTTTCTTCTTGTTCTAATAGCCTTGCAAGTTCCCTAGGTACTTCACAATCTTCCTCACTTTCGTCCTCAGTTTGGTAGATCGGATTTTCAAAGTCATGATTGGCAATAGCAGAATCGTTATCAACAGGATCCAGAGTGAAGGTGAATCTGCATTTATTATGTGGGTGTGTGTAAGAACACATAGCTATTTGAAAACAAAGTAAAGAAATAAATAAAAGGGATCGCAATAATTTGAACATGTAAACGTCCCATGATATTATTGAATGAACATATGATCATGGTATGACAAACCCTTATAAAAAGGACCAGTGTGCTTTGGGCAAGGCACACGGCTTTCAAGCTCATGGTTCGATAGTACAGGAACCATTTTTATTTTTGAACTTATAAACAGCGAAAACAGGAAAATGCATTTACTCCTGGTCAAAGGAGATAACATCTTCAGCTTCTTAGTTGTTCAATCCATTGTTGTGAGTGGGGAATATCCAATTGCCCCAGTTGCAGCTGTCTTCTTTGTCTTCTACGACATTGACTTCTTTGGTGACGAGATGAGCTGTTGATCCTTCAGGATGAGTAGGATGCTCTGTTGGATATGAGAGCCCAGGCTGAGGTTCCTCTGTTGGCTGAGAGAGATACCCGATAAGGTCGTCCCATCCAGTTGGGATGATGTCTTTGATAGAGACTTGTGCATTCTGATGAGCAGTGTACTCCAACAGAAAATCATTCTCGTTATTTGGTGTTTCCCAAACTTCTTCAGGAGTGGTAGGGCTCGTGATTGTAGTATTGCCTTCGAAAGGTTCATCCCATCCGGTTGGGACAATGTCTTCAATGGCGACTTGTGAGCTCAGAGGAGCGAAATACTTCACCATAAAGTCATACTTGCCACTTGGTTCTCCTAGTGTATCCCAGACTTCTTTAGGTGGACTTTGGTATTGCTCAGTAACGGAACTTGTGAGACTTTTGTAATCTTCGAACTGGTCATCCCATCCGGTTGGGACAATGTCTTTGATGGCAACAGAAAAACTCTGAGGAGCAGTATACTTCACCATAGAGTCATATTTGCCACTTGGTTCTCCCAAAGTGTCCCAAACCTCCTTGGAAACAGGTGGAACTTGGTCGACTTCAATAGCATTTACTTCTTGGCTGATGAAATGTGTCATTAACCCTCCAGAACGAGGACTTTGATCATTCTTCTGAGTTCCATTAGCATAGCCCAGACCTAGCTTGTCGAACTTGTAAGGCACATCAATGAGTTGTCCCCATACTGTGCAACCACCTTCTTCGATCATAGCCTTAGCATCTTTGAGAGAAGCCATTGCTGGAGTTATTTTTGTAGCGAGAGTAGCAGAAATATGCTTGGCAGTAGAGACATCTGGATAGACCACCTCGAAAGCTTGGCAGGGGGTTTCAATGAATTCACCATCCATCTCAACATACTTGGAATTACTCAGGTGGCTAACCATATATTCTTCTTCACCATGAACCGTGACGATCTTTCCTTTTACCGGATATTATAACTTCTGATGCAGGGTAGAAGTTACAGCGCTTGCCCCATGTATCCAAGGGCGTCCTAGTAAACAAGAATACGCCGGATAAATTTCCATCACGTAAAAGGTAGAATCAAAGATCTGAGAGCCCACTCTGATTGGGAGTTTAACTTCCCCATATACCTTTCTAGTTGACCCGTCGAAGGCTCTTACCACAACATCACTTGGTTGTAACACAATTCCTTCAAAGTCAAGTTTTTCTAGTACTACTTTTGGTAACACGTTCAAAGAGGAACCGTTGTCTACCAGCACATGAGACAAAGTGGCGCCGTTACATTCAATAGAGATGTGCAGGGCTTTGTTGTGATTTTTCCCAGCAGGGGTTAAATTAGCATCAGAGAAACCGAGACCGTTGTGCACTGTTAGACTAGCAACACAATTTTCAAATTGGTCGACTGAAATCTCCTGTGGTACATGGGCCGCTTTCAAGAATTTCATCAAAGCTTTAGCATGAACTTCTGAATACTTTAGCAGAGATAACATTGAGATTTTTGAAGCAGTGTGCCCCAGTTGTTCAACAATATTGTAATCACTTTTGCAAATGATTTTCAATATTTCCTTCCACTTCTTGTAATCTTACTAGTCCCCACAATATTATCAACAGCTGGATTTACGGCCTCCTCTTGTTTAACTCCATGGATATAAACATTAGTGTCATAATTCCACGGGACAGCTTTGTTTGAGGAATATGGAAATGGAGCCGGATTAGTGATGATTACATATGCTCCTCTAGGTGCAGCAGAAATCTTGAAGGGAGCCTTGGAAGGGATTTTTAATGGTATGTTAGAAACTACTGAGACATCCTCTATCTACATCCCATTTGAAAAACCATCGCACAAATTGTCTATAGAAGGGAGCTTTTCAAACATAATGATACGACGATCCATCCACTTTTGAATTCCTCCTTTCAGATTTTCACAACCATTGGGTAGGTGTGCACAATAAAAGCAATCAGGGTCACAGCCTGGGAATAAACCAGCTTGTATTAGCTTTCTTTTGATTTCAAGGAGCGGAGTTGACAGTTCTCTCACATCATAGATATAAACAGTGTCTATGATAGCATTAACAGTCTTGTCGTGCTTTGGCATAGGTGCAGTGATGACATTTGGAGTCTGTGGAGGATCGAACTCAATTTCCCCAGCATCTATCATGTCTTGGATTTTGTTTTTCAAAGCCCAACAGTGATCTGCGTCATGTCCTAGGCAATTGGAATGGTATGCACATGTTACATCGGGGCGATAACTAGGAGAGGAAGTGTTGACATTCTTCGGAGGGTCTTTCAGTGTAATCAGATTTGCCTTTAACAGGTGCTGCAATGCTTGAGAGATTGGCATATTGATTTTAGTGAAGTTCCTTCTCGGTGCGTCAGGTCGACGCGTATACTTTGGCGGTTGATCTTTTTGAGGTGCAGATGCAGAGATCAAGATAGCCCCTACAGATTGGTGATGTTCACTTTTGCGACTTTTCTGACTGTGCACTGTATTGACCTCATTTCTCCCACTGATGGGCCTCTTTGCAGTACCAGAGGAAGAGCCTACTTGAATTTTTCCATTTCGAATGCCGCTTTCGACACGCTCTCCAGTTAATATCAGGTCAGTGAAACCTGATGATGAGCTTCCCAACAAATGACTGTAAAAAGGGCCAGTTAAAGTGCCCATGAACATGTCGACTAGCTCGCGATCAGATAAGGGAGGTTGAACCCTTCCAGCTAGATCTCTCCACTTTTGTGCATATTCTTTGAAACTTTCTTTTGGTGTCATGGTCATGCCTCGTAATTGAGTACGAGTTGGTGCAAGGTCAGCATTGTATTGATACTGTTTATAGAAAGCAGCAGCCAGATCTTCCCAGGTGTGAACTTTTGCACTTTCCAATTGGTATTACCACTCGAGTTGAGTACCCGACAGACTTTCTTGGAAGAAATGAATCCACAATTTGTTATCTGCCGTATGAGGTAGTATCTTCCTCACATAGGACCTTAGATGCAGCTCTGGGCAAGAGACTCCATCATACTTCGCAAAGACAGGAACTTTGAACTTTTGAGGGATAAAAATATCTGAGACAAGTCCAAGATCGTTAAAGTCTAAACCAGGTATTTTCTGTATCTCCATAGCTTTCATGCGTTCTTCCAACTGCTGGTATTTGTTATCACCCTGTTCGTCTTCGGAATGATAATCTTCTTCATCAGGAGAAATAGAGGGTTTGACAGAACCCTAATTGCTGTGATTGTCCTCTTGGTCATCTTCACCCACCTCTTCTGGGACTGGCGCATTTTTAGGCCTCCTGGCTGGGATTTTGACTTTTCTCACGAGGTGGCTCAAACCTACAGATCCCTTGGGCTTCTTCTTCTTCTTGATCATCAGGGCTTTCAGTTCCTGTTGCCCTTTTGCTAGCTCCAGAATTTCTATTTGAACTTGGGCGTTTTGTGCCTCGAGATTCTTGATGCTTGCTTCGGAATCCATCCCTTCTAACTGAAATAAACAGCGAGAGGATGAGAAACCTGTTATGTGAACCTGTTATGCCATGTTTATGAATGAGATGCATATGCAATGTTTTCAAGGATCTTAGAATTTAGATTTGTTAAAAAAGAGAAACAAACATTTATTAGTCAAACATTTTATTTCTTTTTCTTTTCTCTTTTTTTTTCTTTTTTTTTTTTGCCTCTTTCGGGTTACAAGGTAAAGCAAAATAAAAGAAAATAAAAGATCCTTTAGGCTTCCCACAGACGCTTTCTCTTTGCACCCAATAATGTATTGATCTGCTGTTCTTCATCGAGTTGTCTGGTGAGCTCCAACACTTTCCGCTCATAGTCTTGACAGTGTGCTTTGAAGGTGTCTCTTTCCTCTTTTAGTTGAACCCAAGATTTCTGCAGCTCCTTCAGGTCAGTCGGCATGTCCGGATGTAGAATAACTCGAGGTTCCTCCCCTTCGACTTCTGGTTCAATAGTCACAGGTAGGATAGCGCGATATGGCATGACGAACTTTTGAGCACGAGCACGCACCTATTTGAGGTAAGGCTCCATGGGAATTGAATTCCACTGTCCTAAAGTCTTGCTTTCTACTTTGTAGACACTTCCCCAAGCACGTATAAACCTTCGTCGATACCTTTGGGAATCATCTTCGTAGTCGAACACAATGCCACGGATAATCATGTCATGAGGACCGTTTCTTCGTGCATATCCGAATTGGCGCAAAGCTAAAGAGGGGTTGTAAGTGATGCCTCCCTTGATGCCAAGGAGTGGCATATTAGGGTACTCTCCATAATGGTCAATGAGAGTGATGTCTCTTTGAAAGAAGTTGTTCCACCTGATATCTGAATGAGACAAAGACATAATCCTGCGAGACCATTGCATCCTTTGTTCGTTTCTCAACACTGATCGAGGAAGGTGTAATGTAAACCATCTAGCCAATAGTGGTACACAACACATAAGAGTTCCTCGCTTTTTCATGGTACGAGTGTGTAGAGAATGTAGAATGTCTCCCAGCAAAGTAGGTACCGGATTGCGGGTTAAGAAAATATTGATAGCGTGCACACTTATGAATTGGTCGGGATTAGGGAATAAAACCAACCCCTAAATCAAAAGAGCCACAACTTCTTCAAAAGCTCGGTAACTTCTGTTTTTTAGTAGTAATCGAGCCTTTTCCAATAAGAACTTAGTAAGCAAACCCTCGACTCCACTCTTTGTTTCCCAATTGGACTCAGACTAAGGCGCATGGCATCAACAGAACCTGCAAAACACCGGATCAGAGATTATTTAAAAAAAACACGCGCGCGCCCTCCAACCAATGGGAAGGAGCCACGTCTCATCTTCTTCCTCAAAATGGCTTTTTACACCGCTCATTCGCAGGGTGCTGTAAAAAGCTTTGATCTTTTACACCTGTGCAACACGAATACAAGCAAAACGTAAAAGAAATTTGGCGCGAGGCCATGGTTCAATTCGTCTGGTTCATACGAGTTTAATGGCACCACTTAGAACCTGTAATTTTGCCTAAATCGTGAATCCCTAATTTTGAACTCAAGAACCCTAAAATGGTAACTTCGTGAATACGTGACCAAACCTTAATTAAATGTCCAGAAACGATCAGGACATCAAACCAAGTTCAAATATATGATTACATCGTGCTAAATATGCGTGTATGATTATATTTTGGTAGGTTTTGGTTTGAAAAAACCGTGAGCTATGGAGCTTGATTCTGAATGCTTTGCTTGCTGAAAATGATTGGGATAGATTCAGGGATGTTTGAGGAATGTGTTTGAGTGTTTAGTTTGGATTGAATTGAGCTTTAAATTAAAATTCGAATTTCAAATTTCCTTCAATATTTCAAGTTGTTACAAGTGTGTTACAAGCATGAGTTTGATTCAGAATTCGTGTCCCTTTGTTACTGAAGTGTTCTACTCCATTTATAGGCCATGGAGGTGCTGCAAACTTAAGCTAACAAGCATTAAGTGCCTTTGAATTTTTGACTTTTTTAATAATATAAAGCTTTGAATTCAAGCAACCATGGCTTGATTTTTCTTCACCCTCTTGCCCTAGGCCTGCTATGTACCTTCATGCTGCAGAGTTGAATCAACTTTGATGGCTTTAGCTTAAGAACAAAGCTATGTATCATTATCCTTCACCATTTCTTTTTCAATTTAACTTTAAATGTAATAAAATTAAACCAAAAAAGAAATAAAAATTTTATGGGCCTTAGGTTGGTCGTGGGAGGCCCCTAACATTATTGGGAACATGTTTGGATCATGAAAACTTGGCCCCTTTTGAAAAAAAACATTTTTGATCAATGTTGATTTCTTGCATTTTCCCAAAAAATAGCCAACTTTAACAAGGCATAAATCCCTCAATTTTGATCATATGAAGGAGTTCTTGTACTTTTTAGAAACCTCAAGATGTTCTCTACAAGCTACTTTGGAAACTTTTTTTCATTTGGAGAACTTATCTTGATGTTATGGCCTTTGACAAAAAACCACTTTTTGTTGACTTTGAAAATGACCTGTAATGTCTTGGCTCATATTTTCCAAATGGTGAATCCAATTACCATGGGATCAATTGCATTTGAAAGATAATTTAATTTCCTTCAAAACAAGCTTTGGTTGGAATTTTTTGAATGAACGAGGAGAGAGTTATGGCCGGTCAAAGTTCAGTTGACTTTTTAGGAGAAAACCCTAATTTTGAAACTTATGGTTTTGTTGATTTCTGAGCTTTTCTTGATGAATTTTGATCAACCATTGGTCAAATGATGAATCCTTTGACAAAATATGGATGTTGATAAAAAATTTCATTTTTGACTGTCTGTTGACTTTTCGGTCAAACTGGTCGTCTGTTGACTGTTTGAGCTGTCGATTGTGCGTCCGAGCGAATCGAAGTTTGAAAATTTGTCTGGTGGTACTTTGAGACATATGAAGGTCCATGAAATCCAGTTGAGGTCTCAAAAAACTTGTTCTCCTGAAAAAAACAAAAACCCTAGTTAAGGACTGTTTGTGTAGGAGACAGTTAAGCGTACCTGATTTTTGTGCAGTGCTGAGTCTATGCTGATCATGTGATTATCAGAAGACTTCTAGAACAAAAATCTTGGAAATGCAAAAGATTGATTTGATTGATGGTGCAAAACACGGAGAATCGCGCTGTCACCGGGTTTGACTGTCAACTGGCTGTCCGGGCATTAACGTAACAGTTAAAATGAAACTTCAACAATTAAAGTTAATTTTTTATTTTTGTTTTTTGTTGTGTTAATGGTGAGAAATTATTTACATGAGTTGTTAGTAAAACACAAACATAATAAATAATTAAAATACACCGTACGCGAACGAAATTACCGTCAATAATAGGATTGAAAAGGATTTAATGCACAGAAAAATAAATATTTAACTAGCAACAAACACACATAATATTATCTGGATAATTAAACTACAGTACGACACATAGTACGACATTTAATACTGACAGTACAAATATTACAAAATATAATGAACAGTACGACAAATAAACGGTACGTTATTTGAAAGCGAAAGATACGGCAAACTTTACATATGACGATTAAAAATCCATGCTATAAACAACAGAAAGTAGATAATCGGAAGTGTAAACATCGCAGGTCCGCATTTCTCAGGACTATGCAGACAGAAGAAAGACATGATCACCGTTGAAACAGTGATGACTATAAGAAATAGTGTATCCACCCACTTTGCCATTTTTGCCGGGGAAGAAGAGAAAATAAATATGAGGTAGAAATTTGAGAGATGAGTTGAAATTTGATGTGAGAATTTATGGAAAAAATGAGAGGTATTTATAGAGTGAAAAGAGGATGGAGACGTTGGGGAATGAAGTGATTCCGTAGAAAAAAGGAAAATTTGAGTAGTAGTAGTAGGATTTGAAAGAATGTGTATGGTAGGGTTTGAAAAGAGAGATGTATGGAATAAAGTTAGGATTTGATTTGAAAGAAAGAGATTTGAAAAGAAAGAAAAAGATTTGAAAACAATAATATAGTACAAAAATTAGTGGGAAACAATAATAATTTAATTGTTACCAGTACAGTCCGAATCCCCGGACTCTGCGCCTGCAAAATTTAATTCTGTACCAATTGCGTCAGTACTATTTATTTGCAAATAAATTTCAAATAAACAGCGTGTGTGAAGTGATAAACAGTACTTGGCGTTTGTGTAAGAATAAATTCAACAACGAACCAAAATACCGTATAAGAAATATTCTAAAAAACAAAGTATTCATAAAATCAGGATATTTATGAAATAAAATCCAAGATTATATGAAACTCCCAATTTTTAGACAGAAGTCTGTTGCCTTCTCTTTGAAAAAAGATGCAGGCAAATTTTGGGGTACAACAGTACCCTTGATTATGCAGCCTTTGTTGATGACCTTGATTGTTATTCCTTGGTGGATAACCTTGTTGATACGGAGGGGGATTCTGATATTGATTCTGCCTTTGACCTTGGTTGTTGTTCATGTAATTCACTTCTTCTTCCAAGACTGGCGGGCAAAATCTGGTTTGATGATCTCCCTTGCATAACTCACACTTAGCAACTTGATAGGAATTAGAGACACCTTTCAGCTCCTTGAGTTGTTGCGGTAGTTTAGACATCTGTTGTGTCCAAAGCTCCACTTGTAATGTTAGTAACTTGTTCTCAGCCAACAGAGCATCACTATGATTCAACTCTAGAATTCCGGGTTTCTTATCTCTGACAGTTCGATCATGATTACCTTGGCGGTCATTTAGAGCCATTCGCTCAATTATTTGGGTAGCTTCGACAGGTGTCTTGGACGTAAGTGAGCCACCAGCTGTGGCATCTAAGAGTGTCTTGTTTGTAGGCGTGAGACCATTGCGGAACATGTGGATTTGATCAACTTCTGCAAAACCGTGTCCTTTGCACTTCCTCAGCATAGCTTTATACCTCTCCCACGCTTCATTCAATGATTCATTACTGCCTTGAGAGAATACCGTTATTGCCGTTTTTGCATCAAAGAATCAGTTTTGAGAGTAAAACCTTTCCAAAAAATATTCTTCCAAGGTATTCCAATAAGTCATTACTACTCCGGGTTGATCCAGGTACCAATCTTTTGCCTTAGATAGCAAAGAATATGGAAACAACCTCTTGAATAATGTTTCTTCATCAGCTTGAGCTACACCCGTTGTACCTGCTAACTCATAGAATCAAGTAAGATGTGTGTATGGGTCTTCATGGTCCAATCCGGTGAAAGGACTAGCACAAATTAGCTGCAGAATACCGGTCTTC
The DNA here is from genome assembly GCF_029867415.1 of Vicia villosa. NCBI lineage: Eukaryota > Viridiplantae > Streptophyta > Magnoliopsida > Fabales > Fabaceae > Vicia > Vicia villosa. Next base: position 86,388,325 of record NC_081181.1, on the reverse strand, counting down.
AATTCTGATGTCCGCCCATTGGCGGCAGTCTTAGCGAACTGTGGGTTAAGTCTTGGAATATTTGCACATGGAACTATGGCATCCATGTTTACAATAGTTGGTTGTATGATGACTTCTTGTTCTTCTTCAACAAATAGTTTATGAAAGAAAAGTCCTTCTGACGACTCGTCAATTGTTTCTAATGTTTGTGACGATGTCGCGGGTGCGTTGTCTCTTGCCCTTGCTATGTTTGCTCTCCTTCTTATTTTTCTGTTTAACCTTCTATTGGTCCTTTCAATCTCAGGATCAAAAAGAAGTTGATCGCTAGAAACCTTGCTGCGCATACATTAAAAAAAACTCAAAATAAAAACTTTTGCAATGCATGCAACATTGACACCAATCCCCGGCAACGACGCCAATTTGTTCAAAGTATTTGTGGGTAAATATTTTCTATATATCGTATCCACAGGGATTAGTTTAATATCATTGTCGTTCTATAGCAGATTATTTTGAGTGAGTAAAAATATTTGAGTTTGTTTTATTATTTTAAATGTGCTATTAAATCTAAATAATTATTAAAACTAGAATGCTGAAAATTGGTTAAAGATGAAAGAGATATGTTGAACTTTAAGGTTCATCAACCTATTCCTATGCAATTTATAAGTTAAATCATAAGTGAACCATCAAACTTGATGCCATGCCTGCATTAATAGTACCCAAAGTGATTCGATTTGCTTCAATACATGAACTATACTTATGCAGTCCAATTCTCACTAAAAAACCCATGAAACTATCACAATTTTCTTAAGTTTAAAGCGTAACTTAGTTATAATAACCCATGAAAATACCATAAGTTCATCCCTAACAGTTGGAACACCATCTCAAGAGTGTATCTTTTTTAAAAAGGAAGTTGTTCTAGGGAGAGTATAGGAGTGTGAAGAAATGGTTCTCTGAAGATGTTAGCCTTATTTGATCAATGGTAAATACTTTGACAGGAGCTGAGTATTTTTCAGAGGCGTTTTGCAAGTTTGCAGTCTAAGAATTGATTATTGAGAACTTATCCTTCTCTACACGGATGAATAGAGAAACTTGAAGAAGCTGTTAACTTCTGAGAGTTTATTTCTCTCTATAATCAGGACAAGAAGTTGATGTCCAAAATGATGTTGTAACATCATGCTTGACTATTCTCACGCTAAAGACTTTACCTGTACCAGCATTAATGAGTTAGTGCAAGAAGGTTCAGATACATCAATCTAATAAAAATTAGCTGTGAGGAAGTGGTTTCTTATGCTACAAGTAACTCTAGGAAATAGTCCATGAGTCTGGATTTTAGTTAACTGTTTAAGCACGCTAAGAACTTATGGAGGTTGAGTTGGTGAAGGAATTAGAAAGTTGAATAGGTGTAATACGGTGAACTGACTTTATCGAAATGTACGGTAAGCAAGAGTCGCCACCGACTTTTATTTTTCCAAATTATTGAAAGGCTAAAAGAACAGAAAAAAAACATTTTTAAAGAAAACTGAGTTCGCGGGGTAATTTATACAAAGGGAATGTGTAAGGCACCCTTTGCATCCATGGTTTTCCATGGGCTCTTAATTGCTTTGCTCTTTGAAACAAAAAGTTCAGAAATGTAGAAGAAGAAGAAATAAGGACTTTAGCTCGTAAATGAGCGTAGCCTTATGAGTTTTTAGAAAAAGGGTAGAAAAAGAATTTTAAACCAGAGCAAAGCAATTAGGGGCAAATTACCTGGTTAGATGAAAAATGTTCTTTTAGCCTTTCAGGGCTATCCATACCATAGGAGGTTAGGGAAGTCCTTTCATTTGGAGGTTGAAGGGTCGTCGAATTATCGTTCGCCATAAGAATGTCCCTGCCATAGAGGGGCAGGTAGTATAGGGGAAGGATCAGAATAAACATTTACTTTTAGGCAACCGGAGGATACCTCAGCACTTCGTAGGCAACTTTGAGGGACGAGATCATATTAGCGAATCGACGGCAGCATCATTGGGACCTATGATCTTGAGAATGAACTGAGGGCAACATTGCTGAGGTATCCTCATATCCGAGGGGCTTGGCTATTCTGCACTGAAAAGCACAAGGCAACGGGCAACATGCAACAAGAGGGGTACCATAAAAGGTGTGTGGGTGCAACAATCACGTGATCATATTCAAAATAAATTATCTTGTAAAAATAATGATTCTAATTCAATTCGAGGTTACCACTCCCTAGGATTACTAACCACGCAGTCAATACAATATAACAGTGTTAAGTGCCTTCAAGGCCACACAATACAACCAGAAGCAGTTACATAATAAACCATGGGGAAGGGGGAGAAAAGCAATAAAGATAAGCAGAGCAATAGGTCTGACATAAATAATAATTAGAGAAGAAATTAAAAGGGAATGAATTTTAGGGTTACCAAACATTCGAGCTTTGACTGGTTGGTTAACCCTAAAAATTGGTAAAGGAAGAATAAACAGAAGGGTGAGTGTAGGAGTAGTTCATTGACATTTAAAAGTAAACCCTATTTTAATAAAAGAGGCAAAAAAACAAATATTTAAATAAGCATAGAATCAGGACTTAGCTTCTCGATTGGCGTGGCGCGTAGTCGGAGGAAGCCTAATGACAACCTTGAAAATTTGCACCAAGAAAAGAAATTGTTAGTGCATTACAGTTTCATAAACCAAACCCTAATTGATTAAAGATCTACAAGCCCTACAAACTCGACAAACCCTAACCCTGAACCTAAAAAGTTTATTTAAGAAAACTTATTATGACCCAACAAGTTTATAAGGATTAAAAACACGTTATTGGATAACACCTACCTGAGGATTCTAGGGTTACCTAAGGTTTAAAATCGAGGCTAGGTGGTCCTAACATTAATTATCGGTTATGACTCGATGAATTTTATTTGACTAAGTCTGATTAAATTAACGATTAATCCTAAATTATTTATCTAATTCTTTAAATTAATTAATTAAATCTAAGTTGTTTTCCTAAAATTAAAAACCCTAATTAAAAATATTTTAACTAAATTAAAACCCTAATTAAAAATATTTTAATTAAAAAAAACTAGCTTAAAAGAGAGAAATAATTTTTGGAAAAAAGCTTTTTAGTGTAAAACAAACTATTTGAAAACAAAGAAAATATAAAGAAAAAAGGTTAAGAACTCAGCTCTGAATCCTGTGTGGGTCATCCTGGATGGACCTTGGTATGCCTTCGGCTTTGTGAGCGTTGAATATGATCTTGATATGATCCAAGGGATGTGATGCGAGGGTGTACCATATGACTGATGAGGATGCGCGCGCTTGATTTATCTGTAGGTTAATACAAAGAAATGTTTCAAAAATAATGCAAGAGGGAGGAATCGAACCCCTGCCCTTGCACAAGGGGCGTTCCACTCAACACCTAACCAACAGGCCATTTTCCCCTTGCTGATAAAGAGATGTCAAGGGGCGTTCCACTCAACACCTAACCAACAGGCCATTTTCCCCTTGCTGATAAAGAGATGTCACGCGTAAAATATAAGCAAATTAATAAAAAGAGACAAAAGTGAAACGCGCGCTTGGTCTTCTTCTTCTCTGTTTGAAATTTTTTTCAGACTTTTACCAACGGACCAACAGTGACGACTTTGTCCGTCACTATACTCCCTGCATATTTCCAAGATGCAATACAAATCAGAGTTAAAACCATGGTTTCACTGGAAATTTTCTTCTGAGTTCAATGGTGCTTTCCGTTAGGTACAATTTTCCTTGTATCATGAACCCCTAATTTCATGAACCCCTAATTCGAAGCTTTGGAAACCTAGTCATGGTGGTTCTCAATTCCTGCACTTAAACTCGAATTAAACCATTCACACATGTTGCAAACATCAGAACTAACACAAATTTGGAATCAAAACAGATTTATATTGAGCGAATGAACGAAATTGACGTTGAAAGAAATTGAAACAAAACTGCGACGTGATGAAGACAATTCCGTATGCTGAAGCACCTAGGATTAATTGGAATAGCTTTAGAAACATCCCAGGAAGGTGGTTTGATCCTCCAAACTTCTTGAATCGGCCTGGAAATTCATTTTCTACCTCCCCTTGTTTCACGTGTTTTTTGCTCCTTGACTAGGACTGCTGCGGTTTCTCCAATCCCCCTTCTAGCATCTGATCACGTTTTGTTATATATGGAGATGAATTTACGTCACTGAATTTGGAGAAGAATAAAGTAATTCCAATAGTGGAGATTTGATTGACACTTGATTGAAATTGATCATGAAATCTTTCCAAATTGGTTCAATTCTATATTTCACACCCTTTTCACTTTTTAGATTATTCATGATATTGATTTGAATTGATTGAAATCAAATATATGACCTTTAATCATTAACTTATGATTTATTTGATTTAATTTGATATTTAAATGAATAAATACAAAATTAAAACAAATAAATCACAAAATAGGCAAGGATGGATTTATGGGCTTCCCATGAGGTCATGGACATATTTAGAATTCACAAGATAAGCCTGTTAGTCAAAATCTCTAAATTCTTTGAATTGGCACTTATGTATTTTCAAAATTTAGCCAACTTGCATCATCCTTAACTTCCTCAATTTTAACTCAAATAAATGTGTTCTTGGACCTATTAGAAACTCAGGGTGTCCTCTACAATATCCTTTTGGTTTCGTCTCAATTGAGTCTACCATGTCTATGTACCATACTTTAAAGAAAAATGACTTTTTGTTGACTTTTAGGAGGACCTATAATGTTTTGGCACATACTTCTCAAATGAAGCATTTTTGGACTTGTCTTGTGAGAGACAAATTTGTACAAAATCCAATTTCCTTCAAAATGAGCTTTGGATGGAAAATTTCTGATGTTCCATGTAGGAGTTATGGCTGGTCAAATTTCAGTTGACTTTCTCCTATGAAAACCCTAATTTAGAAACTCTGGAAATTGTTGATTTCTGATCTTTTCTTGATGAAACATGATCAATCCTTGATCAAATGGTGAATGATACTTCAAAATAAGGTTGTTGACAAAAAATCAAGAGTTTTGACTGTACTTTGACCACGGTTGACTTTTAGGTCAAACTAATCGACTATTGACTATTTGAACTGTTGTTTAAGCAATCTTGTGAATCAGAGCTTGAAAGCTGGCATGAGGATCCTTTAAGGTACATGAGAGGTTATGAGATCCACTTGAATTGTCAGAACTTGATTTTTCTTGAAGAGAAGCAAAAACCCTAGTTGTGGGTTGTTTGTTTAGGAGAGTGTACATCCACTTAGATCTTGAGATGTTGATACGTGGATGAGCATGAGTATAAAAATGTGATGGGAAAATTTTGGGTTATGACAATTGGTCTTAAGAAGGTTGTGTTTAGTAAGAGTCATGGTGATTCATGACAGGGGGGAATATTGTTTCACTATCCTTGAGGCCTTATGTGTCGTTCAGGCTTGTAGAGGTGAAGTATCTTGGATATGATTATGTTGTCAGACAACTTGTCTTGACATAAGGAACACCAAGTTTTATGGTGATCTTAACAGGACATATATGATTCCAGTTATAAAATGGTGGTTAATTAAATCATGTGTTCACTTGCGTCTCTAAAATACCTAGAGGGTCAACATTGAGCATAAGAGAATATATTTTTCTCTTCTGTTTGAGGACCGACTATATTAAGGTCAACTTGAAGCATGTGAGATGCCACACATGATATCGTATCTCCAAGGGCTACGTCACTAATTCTGGGTGAATGAATAATAGTAACTAGTGGAAGGCATAATGGTTTACTTTAGGTCACGTGATGGCTTCTCAAACCATCAACTAATTGATTGAAGAAGTCTTGAGAATACAAGAAGTAGGCAGAAAATGTTTGAAAAAGATGTCAAGACATTGTTCAGGAGTTGTGTCCCTCAATATCAGCAAGGGAATATAGAAGACAAAGAAATCAAGAATACGTCAGAAGTGTGTCTCTGCATGCACATTGATTAAAACCAGTGTTTTTAAGAGAGCTTATTCAAAGTCAATAAAGCCATACAAACTGACCTGGACGGTGCCCTTTTTTGTTGAGGAATCTCTCTCAAATAGCATGTTTCTTTGACCAATACCATCGTTACTCTCTAGGATCATTCAATCCTAAGTAACTTCCTAGCTATTTAAAGAGGTCATTCCTTCTTTTTCTCATTGCATATCGTTTTTGTTCCCTATTTGTGCCTATGGCATTTGTTCGGGTATGAGTGAGTACAGTTTGGATTTGGGTCTATAATGGAGTCCTTTGTCAACTTTTGGCACCACATTGGGGGAGAAAATATGGTCAGGGGCGGGTTATGTGACTGCTTTCATACTTATATCAGAACTTCTAGGATTACCAATATGTCAAATAAGATGTTGTGTCTTGTGATATGATTTATAAACACAGTTGTGTCTTGTGTTCTGAGTTACATAGGTCAACTGGTGGTTGCTGATTAAGTTTCCTCTGATGCTTCTTTAGGGGTCTCTTATGCCACTTAATGGGTCGCTTATGCATTATGGAAAATTTATCCATTAGTAGGGAAACTTGGATACTTTCATTAGTGACATGCATTGGTTTCCACATTGAGGGGGAGTGCCATCTATCTTCTTCCTCGTGTACACCAAATGACTTTAGGATTTTCTACTCCTTTCTTGAGGTTGTTGTTCTGTGGAGTGTGGTAAATGGAGCTCATTCAAAATGTTGTGCGAAGATGTCAAACATGATGACTTGATAACCTTCATATGAATAAGAGCAAGACTTACTCTTGGACATTTAAATCAATAATCGAAGTCTCAAGGGGAAAGGCTATACTTAAGGAGTGCATCAGGACTGTTGCACTATTTTTTTTAGCCAAATTTTTCCAAAGGGGGTGATTGTAGATTCTCTATTTGTATGGTTGGCATTAAGTTTAGTAAAACAAATCAAACAGGTTGTGTTTAAAATCCTGAAGGCCAAGTTTGTATTCTTCTTCTGATATTGTTATGGATAGACAGACTCATTTGAGATAAGGGACGTGAAGCTAACTTTGTGGAATGCGACACACATTAGCCACTGCATTTGCAAAAGTTTTTTTTCAATGGTTCCTTAAATTTTTCATTTTGTTTTTGTTTTATTTTTAGTTTGGTTGAAGGTTATATAATTTGTTTAGGTGAGAGGAAATTGGTGTCTACGGAATTCATCATGGAATTAAGGAGGAAGGGGTTTAGGTCAAAAGTGTTCCTAGAATGTTGGAGGAAGTGCCATTTTTTTAAGGTTCACAAAACTCTTAAAATACTATAACATTAAGATTTATGATATTTAAAAGTCATTGCAAATTGATAAAATAATTAAAATAAAATTTTGTATAAAACTATTGTAATTAATTTTTCGTTTGTATTAAAATTTTGGTTAAAATAAAATTGTGTTATATTAAAAATATTATTCTTAATTAAAAAAATTAAATAAACTCGACTTAAATATAATATTTACAATGACTTCTTAATCCACATCAAGAGAGCCCTACGAAGGAATTTTGTGTTTCTAGAGGTTTGAGGCAAGGAGATCCTCTTTCTCCTTTTCTTTTTGTCATTGTAGCGGAAGGCCTTTCGGGCTTGATTAGACAATCCATTGAAGTGGGAGAGTTTCAAAGGTTTGTTATTAAGGGTTCTTGTTCGGTGGATATTCTCCAATTTCCGGATGATACCTTAATTATGGGCGAAGGTAGTTGGAAACAAGTTTGGGCTATTAAAGCGGCACTTCGGGCTTTTGAGATTGTTTCCGGGCTTGGTATTAACTATCACAAAAGCAAGTTGATAGGTATTAATACTAATTTAGGCTTTTTGGAAGCGGCATCTTTTTTACTCTCTTGTAAAGTGGAGGAGAGCAACTTTTATTTTCTTGGAATTCCTATTGGATTTAATCCGAGAAAGGAGGACACTTGGAATTGTTAAAGATGAGGAAAAGGTTGGAAGGATGGACGAATCGCTTTTTGAATTTTGGTGGCATGATTACTCTTTTAAAGTCCGTTCTTAGTTCTATGGCCATTTTCACAATGTCTTTTTATAAAATGCCAAATAAAGTGGTAAGGTGTTTTAATTTAATTCAAAGTAAGTTTTTGTGGGGTGGAGTGGAGGAAAATAGGAGAATTCATTGGGTGACGTGGGAGGATGTTACTTTACCGATAAAAGGGGGGGGGGGGGGGGTTGGGAGTAAAAAATATCTCTTTGTTTAATTTGGCCCTTCTAAATAAGTGGAGGTGGCGTATTCTTCAAGGGCAAGATTCTTTGTGGTTTGAAGTTTTGAAAGCGCGGTATGGAGATTTATCATCTAATGTTTTTTGTGTTGATAAGGATGCTAAAGCTTCTCCATCTTGTTCTTTTTGGTGGAAGGATTTGTTGAAGGTTAGTTCTTCTTTCATCTTGGATCCTATTGTAGAAAGAACTAGTTTTGTTATCCATAATGGCTTTAATACTCCGTTTTGGGAATCTAAGTGGCTTCATGGCATTTCTTTGAGAGATGTTTTTCCGGTTTTATATGAGTGGTCTTGTTTGAAAAATGTTTCGATAGCGGCTATGGGCGGTTGGTTGGAAGGTGTGTGGAAGTGGATTAATTTTAGTATTTCCGAATTTCTTTTAAGCTTGGCCGAGGTAGTGGAGGAGGCGGAAAAGTTGAAAAATAGAGTAGAGGAGTTTAGCGGTTGGAGTGTGGGCAAAGATTTAGTGGAATGGAGCGGTACTCCGGATAAGGTTTTTACGGTGTCTTCGTGCTACGAATTTTTCGATTCTATTCGGGTCCCTCACGGTCCCCCTAATATTCATGACGGTGTGTATAGTTTGATTTGGAAGATGGAAGTTTCGTTTAAGATAAAAGCTTTTGGGTGGAGGCTTTTCCGCAATAGACTTCCAACAAAGGACTTATTGGCAATTAGAGGTATTGTTCTCCCTTTAGAGAATTCTTTATGTACATTTTGCGGAAACTTTTTGGAAAACTTGAATCATCTCTTTTTTAGTTGTGGGGTGGTGAAGAAGATATGGCTTGAAATAGCGGTTTGGGTTGGTAAAGGGGATAGTTTTTTTGAAGAGTGCTTCACGTTATTTATGGAATGGTACTCATTTTTTAATGTGAATATGGTGAAAGATAGGAAATTGGGTGTTGTGTGGCTAGCTACTACTTGGGCTATTTGGTTGGTTAGGAATGATGTTTGTTTCCAGAATGACTCTTGAAACGTCAACAATACTGTTTGGAATATCAAGCTTTTGGTTTGGAAGTGGTCTTTTTGTGGGAAGATTACACACCCCAATTATTCTTTTTACGAGTTTAGTAAGGAGCCGTTGTATTTCCTCTTGTAATGATAATTGGTATGTAATTTTCTTTTGCTCTTGCTAGCATCTTGGTGTATTCGGGTTGGAGAACCCCCTTAATTCTCCCGTTATATATAATTTCTTGCCTTCTAACCAAAAAAAAACAATGACTTCTTAAACCCGAATAATTTAATGTAAATTTATTCCAAGAGTTGATTAATCCTTCATTTTAGTTAATTATCAATAATATGAAAACTAATCTTATTAAAAAAAACAACGATCACTTCTTCAAAAAAATTATAGAATTACCATGGTTGTCCTTGAAGCATTTTGTGCATATTTGTTACATATTAAAAACATTAGACATCAATTTTATTCTTAAATGTGTGCTTTTTTCAATTTAGTTTCTAAATTATATAAATATACCCGTTTTAACATTAAAGAAATGTCAATATATTCTCTGTTTTTAAGATGTTATAAGTTAAATTGGTAAAATTTCACACGCTTTAAGGATGAGATTGATGAATTTCACATATTATAAAGTCTATTTATTATATGTATATAGTTTAGATAGTAAACTGGTGAAAGAAAAATAACGGGAATAAAGTTAATGGTTCACTAAAAAAAAGTATTTAACTTAACTGGGGATAACGAATATAATCTAATTAATTATTATCGAACTTGAAAGTTAAACAAAGACTAAATAATAATTTTTTGATGTCATTTTCTTTTTGCTTTAAATTAAACGATTACGACAAGGAAGGAGCTAATGAGAATTTCTTAAAATTCATGTATCGTTTTGTTAATCAAATCCATAAATAATAAACTATGACATATAACGCATATAACTAAACATGGCTTGAAATTTCTTCCATGAAATTAAACATAGTAAATATGGTAATTGGCACAAGTCTCACTCGGTAACGTTAGAAGTTTTGTTTCTGGACACTGCATTAGGGTCAAGAGAATAAGATTTGTGGTTTGTCTTTTGAGCACTTGCTGCTTTGTCGCTTGTCTTTTGAGCACTTGCTGCTTGTGCCCGCCAATGTGAATCATTATGGATTGGAAACATACTTTCCCAAAATCCTCGCTCAGCATGCACTAAGGTGGGTATGATTACCACAAAAGTAATCAGAAGGAAGAGATGATACATTTTTGCCATGATGGTTCTCCGCTAATGGAAAGAACCCTCTTCCTTCCTCAAAAAAAAAAATTAATTAAACAATCTCAATTGATCAATTGAAAGTTATGATATATATATATATATATATATATGCCAAATTAAGATGACTATTTTTATAGAAATAATAGTAAATTTGTGTCGAAGCATATATTTAGGGGTGAAAACTTGCAGGTTACTAGCTTTCTATATATAGGAAACACTATTATTTATTTGTGGTGATAGCCATCAAAGTAAAAAAGGGTATTGGTAGTTTTCACCAAACAAAATAGTAGTTAATCTTACTACATAAATAGTAGTTAATCATTTTTATTGCTTGATCCTCCTTAACGATTCAGTTTAATCTATCTCGTGCAGAGAGTAGAGACAACATGGAACTAGAAACATAATTAGAGTTTATTTTTATGAAATTTTTTGCAATGCCATTAAATAATAAGGTGGTGGATGATTAACCATATCATATGAACAAACCAATTTTTATTTGGTTTTGATTTATAACCAAACCAATTTTTATTTGGTTTTGGCTTTCTTGCTTTTATATTTTTAAAACTTGTATTAGTGTTTCAGATGATTAGTTTAAATTTCTTAAGCAAGACACCCTTACATCTTCAAATATTCAATATTATTTACTATCTAAAGTAGAATCGAGACGGAAAAAAATGTTATTATAGAAAGGAAAAAAATGTACAAAATAAAATAAAATCAAAAGAAAGTATATTGAATAATAAAAGTTCAATATATTTTTCAAAGGATTATTGAAAAATATGGAACAAAAACTCATCTTTCCGAGTAATCAAAATCAATATTTTATACAAATGAGAAAAGAAAAAACAAAACAAAAGCTAAGATGATAAAAAGAGAGATAAAAGGTATATATTTCACTTTTTAAAAATAATTTTAGTGTTAAATAATTTAAAATTAGTCTTTTTAAATAATATTTTTTTAACATAAAAATTTGAAAAAAACATTGTTTTAAATTTATTTTTTAACATGTTAGTTATTTTAAATATTTCATCCTTTTACTATATTTTTTTAATATCATTATTTCATAAAATTATTTAAATTTGAAGGAATTTTGAATCATATTTTACAAAATGGTTTTTGAAAAATATCTTTTTGAAAAATCATGCGTTTTTTGATGATTTTTTAATATTCAATAATCTATATTTATATTATTGATATTAAAATTTATTTTTTAATTTATAAAAGAAGTGCTTGATTTTTTTATAAAAATATTTTTTTCTAAGGCAAAAAAAAAGTCATATAATTCAAAAGCACAAACGATAATAAAATTTAGTTAAGGGGTCTGTAGCGGTGAAATTTGTGAGACTAAAGCCATCAGAAAGACTTAGCTCATTTGTTTAAAACAAAGTCGTCAACGCGCTTTATTGTTTCCAAAAAGAATGGGAGAAAGAGCGAATAAAACTCACAGAAGTTTCTAAAATCAAAACTAATAAACTTATCAGAGATTTGGATACGGAGGAATTGTTATACAAGGGAAGATTTTAAGCACCCTTCATATCTATGGTATCCTATAGGAACCTCTTTGAAAATATTGTTGTTTTGTATACATTTGATTTGAAAAAGCATATGTGATTTTTGTCTAAATAGAGTGTGAGGATGGGAAAAGAAGTTTTTGAAAGTGAGCTCAATAAGACATCGCATCTTAGGCCTACATACCCCTTTAACAATAGAGAAGTCAGAGCTTTTGTAGTTCCTCTTAAAAAGGAAAAATAAAATGGGCCAAAGTTGCCAAAATCTTTTTGGGTGTTGAGCTTTAACAATACTCAGCGGGTTTTTAAAATTTTAAGCTTTAACAACACTTAACAAGTTTAATAAAAAGGGACCAAGCTTTAACAATACAAGGTCAATGAACTAAGAGTAGCTTGTTAGACGCTAGGCTTAAGGATCTAGAGGGGGGTGAATAGATGCCTCACAATTTTTCGGATTTATCTTAAACTTAGGCGAAAGCGTTTCGGGATCGACTCACGTCTATTCCGAACCACTATTGAAAGAATCGGATATGTGATTAAACCACAAAATAGTTATGGATTAACGATGAAAGACCGCTTAGAGAATCAATCGGTTAAGCTAATATAGATCATTTAACTACTTGCTTGATTAACTTTGTTTGCAATGACTTGATAATAGTTGAAGCAATATATCAAACACTTGGTGATAATATCCAAATTGATTATGATTCAAAGTTTGGTGACTTGTGGTGTTTATGCAGAATCTTATCACACAAGTTTAACACTTGAAACTTTGATCAATTTGCAATTATAACCAGAAATAAGCGAAACGTAAACGAAAAGATAAAAGCGATAAGAACACGATATTTGTTCAGGCAGTTCGTCGATCGTCCTCGCTACGACTACATCTGCCCCCAATTCCAAACGGGAATTGGGATGTCTTTCATTATGATTGAAAATAGTTTATACAAAGAAGATAACAAAGCGATAACGATAAACCGAATATGTTGATCCTTTGAATCTTATTCCCCTTGATCTTGAGCCAGATCAAGTGTCTTCCAAGAGCTTCACTTTAATTCCCTTTCTGCAGTGTTTTGAATTGCTCGAACCCTTGTTCTTCAATCTTCACACTCAGCTGAATCGTTGATGAAGTCTCTTGATAAAACCCCCCAAAATTCACCAATCTTGGAGGACAAAATCCGCAGATTTTATTCACCAAAAACCCCACAAATCTTCACCCATTGGGAACCTTCAATTCCTTTCCATGGACGTTATCGATCTTGATCACAAACCCTCAACGCAAGAATGATTGTGTGTAATTATGTTGGAGTTGAGAAGAAGAACGAAGATGAGAAGCCTTTGTGTATCTTTCAGTTGTTGGTGTTGAAAATGAATAATTAACAGAAAAAGATATATATAGGTGTTGGTACGTTGATGCAGAGAAAACACATAATTTGGCAAGTTTTGAGGAGATAGGTCAACCTACTTCATTGATTAGGTCGACCTAAATGGAGCAGATTCAACCAAATTATGATTGTTTCCAGTTGGGTCGACCTGTTGGGGCTTTGGGTCGACCTAAGATCAGTTTAAACTGGTTCTTGGGATTTTTCTTCAGTTTAGGTCGACCTAGGTGCTTGGTTGAGTCGACCTAAATGGGACAGAAGTGAATCTTCTTTGTTTGCTTTAGTTTGAGTCGACCTAAGGACTAGCTGGGTCGACCTAACTGATACAAGTCCATGTGTTGAGTAACTGAAGCTTTACAGGTTGACCTAGGCATGTGGTAGGTCGACCTAAAGTGTCTTAGATAGCCAAAAACCTACTTTTCCTTGAGTCATTCACTTGTGCTTTTGTATTTGTTCACTTATGATGTTTGCCATGAATCGAAAACTCCTTGGTGAGTGTAGGCTTGTACTTACATACTCCCCCTTTTTGATGATGGAAAACATTTGGTTGAATGACGAAAGCTTCCCCGGACTTGTATGCGTAAGCTCCCCCGTACTCTCAACTACTCCCCCTTTGACAACATCAAAAGATTGACAACAAGAAAATAATAGAAGAAAGTAATAGAATAATCTTAACAGGACAATATCTTACATAACATAATAGTAGAGAAGTAGAATAAAATATTCAAGCATATTAAAAAGTACAAACCAAGCTTAAGTTCAAGTAATAAAAGATGCAATAACATGATAGAGATGAAATGCAATGCAATGATATGAACTAATGATATGCAATGCTCTCTAACGTCTGCCCCGTCTTCCTCTTCCTCTTTGGAAACCTTGAGGTCGATCCTCTTCAACTTGTTCAAGCAGGTCAAGGACGGATCTGTTGAGGATGTTGAAGCTTTGACTTAGACTAGCATGCCGATTAATTGTTGTTTCTTCAAAGCGGTTCTGTCGTTCAGTGAGGTTTGAGGCAAAGGTCTCAAAGTCGCTTTTGTGCTCTTGAGCCAAGCGATGTTGATTTGCATACTATAGCTGTTGTTCGTTATAGAGATCTTGTTGAACTTGTTGCATATTCTGAAACTGGAGTTGTTGAGCTTCAAAGTCTTGTTGTTGACGAAGTTGCATGTTCTCTAGCATAGAGATGATGGTGGATTGATCCGGCTGTGATGGAGCTATGTATCCCTAAGGGATTTCCTCTTCCTGAGGAGGTACATATTGCCAATTGGAGTCCCCATCATGAGGAACATCTTCCATGGTGTAATCATCATCAATAGGCATGTCAAGATCATGTCCTTCCTCTTCATGACCTCCAAGGTGACCAAATTCAGTAGGATCATCAGAGTTGTAGATAATTTTTCTGGTTCCTTTTTGGATGAGATAGTAAGCTTGCCTATTCGGATCCCAGTGATAGCCCATGAGAGTCAAAGTTGTTTGAGATAACTCTTGAGGATGTTTGATCCTAATGTAAGTCATTTCATCAATTTTCATACCGAAATGGTTCACAATTGTCTGAATGATCGATCCATAGCATAGAGCAGTAGTTTTCTTTTTTACCTCATAGAACTTGGTGGCGAGAAAATTAGGCCAGTTCACACGAGTTCTGTTTTGAAGTAGGTACATTAACACAATTTCGTTGCGTTCAACTCTAGAGTATCCTCCCGAACGTGGTCGAATGATTCAGGAGATGATCCAATTCAGTAGCCTTGGATTTCTCTTTAGGTGCCCTGCAGTGATTGTTTCATTTGGTTTGTCCAGAACAGAAGAGTCTTTGAGGATTGATCTCATGTAAGCCAAGTGATCATAGTTAGCCGGAACATCACCGTCTTCTATACAAAGTTCATCTCCCACAAGGGCAAGGCCAAAGATGCTGGCCCAAACCTTTTTATCAACAAAGTGTGATCGTGACCCCATCTTAAACCGGAAAAAACAACCTTCACCCTTTTGTAACCCAGCATAAAAGGCCCGAACATTATTTTCACTATATGGAGTGTCACATTTCAACAGTGGATGGATATTTTAATGCTTAATCAAACTAGTAATTTCGAGAATATTCATACGATCGGCTACCATAGGGTTATAGACATATTGCTTAATAATTTTCCGTTTCATCTGCCATTTTTCAAAGTTTTCCTTACAATCGGGATGAACGAGAGCTAAAGCACTTACCGGACGAGACGAAGATCCGGTGCAATTTCCTTCCCTTTTCTGGACTTTGGAACCATGGTTGGAGATGAGTTGTGTGAAAGTAATGAGGTTTGGAAGGATTTGATGTTGGAGATTTAGGGTTAGCCGCAGAGAGAGTGTTTGAGATGGAACAAGAATGAAAGTGAATGCATAAGTGTCTAAAAGAATGGGTCGGGTCGACCTAAAAACCCAATTTTTGGCATTTATGACTCAGTGGGTCGACCTACTTTTAGTCTGCGTCGATGTGGACCTCCGTTTTCGGCCATACCTCTCGCGGAGAGATACGTGAACTGACTCTTTTTATTGTTTCTGCTTTCGCATTTTGAAAATTCAGAGAGTCGCCACCGACCTTTTATTTTATCCAATTAAGGAAAGGTTTATAAAAGAAACAGAAAAAAGACCTTTAAGAAATTCTGGGTAAGGGGGTAGGTTATACAAAGGGAAGGTGTTAGCACCCTTTGTATCCATGGTTATCCATGGGCTCTTTAGTTTGCTTAGCTCACTTGTTTTCGATCACTTTTCAATTGCTTTAAAATGCTCATATGTGGTTTCAAATACCTTTGTAAATTGAATTTGTAATGATCCTTGTGCGGATGTATACAAAGTGTTTTTTATCTTTCAAAAGATGTTTTTTTTTTAAAAAAAGAACGTTAACTTCGTAATGATCCTTGTTTGGATATATACAAAGTATTGTCTTTTTGGAAAGTTTTATTTTGAAAAACAACAGTGTATGAGAATTTTGTTTGTTTTGATTTGAGCAAGCAAATTAGGAAGTCTACCCTGAGTTGTAAGGTCTTTATCCTATTTCCTTTAAAAATCTATCCTTTCACCGGATACAAACAAAAGGTTCGATTTTGTACTCGAAAAAGTAGAATTTTGACTTTGATTTTGAAAAGAATGAGAAGGGATTACCTTAGGAGGTGCAAGTGTGATTGTGTTTGAATTCAGATATTTTATCTTTTGGAGTTAGTGATCTAACGATTCAATTTTATCTTTGACATACACGCAGTTTATATGTGCTGGAATTTAAAATGCGGAAATGTAAAATGCGGAAAGTAAATCTACGCTATTACATCGATTTGCATGAAATGTAAACTACGCCTATTTACATAGATTTGACAACCTATACATTTATCTAGGAATTTAAATAGCAAGAAAATAAAGAAATGTTTTTGGATTTTTTATGATTTATTTTAATTATGATTAATGCATGATTAATTTAATTAAAATGAGGAAAAGGTGGAAATAAAATTTAAACCTAAAAATTAAGTTCAAAATATGTTCAAAATGTTTGCTAATTAATTTTAAAACAAAACTATTTTATTTGAATTTTGGAAATTGATTTGAAATTTATTAAGTTAATTAACACATAATTATGCAAATAATTACACAAATAATTAAAACTTAAAGAGAAAATTATTCAAAATATGTACAAAATTAGCTTATAATATATAAACAATATTTAATATGAAGAACAAATTTTTTATGATTTTTTGATTGGTTAAAATAATTAAAAAGCAAATATATAAATATAAACTAATTAATTATGCAAAATATTGAAATTATGAAGAAAAATAAAATATTTTTATGTTAGAAAATAAAATATTATTTTAGAAACTTAAAAATATTTTTTGTGTATTTTTTGGATTTTTGAAACTATTTTTAATTAATTTTGCAAGAAAATTAAAATAAAATAGAAAAATAAATAAGCAGTGATCAGATGTGGTGGGTTATAGAGTCTATAGCATGGACTGGCAAGGCTAGAGCGTTGAATGAGGAGATTAATGAAATCAGATGGTGGAAGGCCTGAAGGCGTGTGACACGTGATATACCTGCAGCACACTGGATTAGAAAAATTAAATTTAAAAAAGCGCGCGCGTGTGAACCAATGGGGTGAGGACACGTCTTCGTCTTCAACCTCCAGACACCACTTTTAACAGCGCTTTTATGCAAAAGCGCTGTAATTGATGAACCCTAAATCTGCAAAAATAGCGAACAGGGGTAAACGTGCATAGAAATTAGGCGCGATAGGTCCATTCAATTCGTCTTGTTCCACTGAATTCAACCATGCCCTTAATTTGTTCTAATTTTGGCTCTAACTAAAAACCCTAAATTTGAACTAGAAAACCCTAAAATGGTAGATTCGTGTGCAAGCATCCAAAACTCAATTAAACTTCCAGAAATGATCTACACATCAAACTAAGTTCAAATATATGTCTACATCTTGCTAAACATGCGTGGATTACGAGATACAAGTTGATTCTAGTTCGAACCAATCGTGACCTGTAGTACTTGGTTCAGTGAGTTTCAAGACTTGGAAATGATTGGAATATGTTCAATGATGCTTGAGGAAGATGTTTGAATGCTTAGTTTGTATTGAAAATGACTTAAACTTAAAATTTGAATTTCAAGTTTCTTTGAAAAAATTAAGTGATTACAAGTATGTTACAAGCAGAAGTTTGGCTCTAATTTCGTGCTCTTTTATTTGTGAAGTGTTATAGCCTTTATATAGGCTATGTTGTGCTTACAATTGAAGCCAAGAAGCCTTTAGTTGCCTTTGTTGAATTCTTGATTTTTTTTATATTAAAACCTTTGAATTGTTGACCAAGTCTTGCTTATCTTCAATGCTCTTTCCTTGTACCTCAATCTTCTGCAGAAGATTGAAGATTCTTGGATGACTCATGCTTAGAAACTAAGCTATCCATTATCCTTCCATTTTCTTTTTTCATTTAATCTTAAAATAAGATAAAATTAAGCCAAAAATGGATAAAAATGGTGTGGGCTTTGTCTTGGTCGTGGGAGGCCCATAATATCATGGCAAACATGTTTGAACCATGAAAACTTGGCCCCATTTGGAAAAAATACATTTTTGAGCAATGTTGGTTTTATGCATTTTCCCAAAATTTAGCCAACTTCAACAAGGTGTAAATCCCTCAATTTTTGTCATATGAAGGAGATCTTGCACTTTTTGGAAACC
Organism: Vicia villosa; assembly: GCF_029867415.1. Classification (NCBI taxonomy): domain Eukaryota; kingdom Viridiplantae; phylum Streptophyta; class Magnoliopsida; order Fabales; family Fabaceae; genus Vicia; species Vicia villosa. The sequence goes on along the minus strand of NC_081181.1, from coordinate 86,369,806 downwards.
TCAAGGAGTCCTCTAACCAATGTAATTGGTCTCATGTCAAAATAATTTTTGATGCTCCTTGTGTGTCCTTTTGAAAAAAGTGTCTTTTTGTTGACTTTGAAAATGACCTGTAATGTCTTTGTTCATATTTTTCAAATGGTGAATGTAATGACCATGGGATCAATTGCATTTGAAAGATAATTGAATATCATTCAAAATGAGCTTTGGTTTGAATTTTTTGGATGAAGGATGAGAGAGTTATGGCCAGTCAAAGTTCAGTTGACTTTTTAGGAGAAAACCCTAATTTTGAATCTTAGGGTTTTGTTGATTTTTTGATCTTTCCTTGATGAATTATGATCATCCAATGATCAAATGATGAATCTTTTGACAAAATATGGATGTTGACAAAAAATTTCATTTTTTGACCGTCTGTTGACTTTTTTGGTCAAACGGGTCGTCTGTTGACTGTTTGAGCTGCTGACGGTGCGTCTGAGTGAATTGAAGTCTGAAAATTTGTGTGATGGTACTTTGAGATATATGGATGTCCATGAAATCCATTTGAGGTCTCAAAAACTTGTTTCTCCTGTAAAAACAAGAAAACCCTAGTCAGGGACTGTTTGTGTAGGAGACAGTTAAGCGTACCTGATTTTTGTGCAGTGTTGAGTCTCTGCTAATCATGTGATATTCAGAACACTTCTAGGACAAAAATCTTGGAATTTTGAATTGTAAAAGATTTATTTGATTGATGGTACAAAACACTGAGAATTGTACTGCCAGCAGTTTGACAGTCAACTGACTGTTCAGGTATTAATGTAGCAGTTAGAGTGAAAAATCAACAGTCAAAGTTAATTTTCTTTTTGTTGTTTTTTTGTTTTATGTGAAAAATTAAAGTTTATCTACATGACTTGTTAAAAACACAGACATAATAAATAACTAATATTTACTGTACGCGAGCAAAATTACCGATAATAACCCTGAAAATCATTTAATGCACAGAAAAATGAATATTTGACTGGCAGAAAACACACAAAATATTATCTGAATAATTAAGCAACATTATGACAAATAGTACAACATTTAATACTGACAGTACAAATATTACATACTATATTGAACAGTACGACGAATAAACGGTACATTTAAGAAATAAGAAATACGGCAAATTTTAAGAATGACGATTAATAACCCATGCTACAAATAGTAACATGTAGATGATTGGGAGTGCAAGCATCCCAGGTCCACAGTGTTCCGGGCTATGTAGACAGAAAAAAGACATGATCACCGTAGCAATGGTGATGACCATAAGAAAACACGTTTCCCACCACTTCGCCATTTTGTCGGGGAAGAAGAAAGGATGGATATGAAGTAGAAATTTGAGAGATGAGTTAGAATTTGATGTGAGATTTTTATGGAAAAATGAGAGGTATTTATAGAATGGAAAGAAGGATGGAGACGTTGTGGAATGAAGTGATTCCGTACAAAAGGAAAATTTGAGTGGAAGTAAGATTTGAAAGAAAGTGTATGATAGTGTTGGGAAAAAGAGAGATGTATAGAATAAAGTTAGGATTTGATTTTCTTGAAAAAGAGATTTGAAAATATTTTGAAAATAATGTAATATAGTACAAAAATTAATGGGAAACAAAAGATAATAATAATCTACTTGTTACCAGTACAGTATGAGTTTCCTGATTCTGCGCCTGCAAAAGATTTAACTCTGTACCAATTGTGTCAGTACTATTTATCTGTAAATAAATAAATAGCATGTGTGAAGTAATAAACAGTATTTGGCGTTTGCGTAAGAATAAATTCAACTGCAAGCCAAAATACTGTATAAGAAAAATTCTAAAAACTAAGTATTTCACATGTCAGGATATTTGTTGAAATAAAAATCCATGATTATATGAGACTCTTAATTTTTAGATTGGAGTTTTCTTGAAAAAAGATGCGGGCAAATTTTGGGGTATAACAGTTGCCCCTATTCAATCTTCTTAAACCTGAAGAGATTGTCTGAAATCTGAAGGTAGAAGATGATTGAATATTTAGATGCCCTGAAAATTTGCACTTACCTTGATCAGAAGAGATGTTGGAAGTTGCATTTGAATGTCGTCTGCGAAATGTTGTTGGCAGATTGAAACATTACCTGAGATGGGCTTTCAGATGCCACCCGACAATTGTATTTGATGGTTCGTTCATCAGAATGAATCCATTGATTATATCTTGATGAAGGATTTGAAAGTCTTTGTGTTGACTGTTTCGGAACCGTCCAAGGTTACCGCTTTAAGTCTAGGAGGATGATCGTTACGGAACTTGTCCAAAGTTTTTCCGCTTTAGATTTTGAAAGTTTGATCATTGTGGAACCGTCTGAGGTATCAGCTTTAGATCTTCGATGTTAGATTGTTCTGGAACCGTCTGAGGTATCAGCTTTAGATCTTTGATGTTAGATCGTTCTGGAACCGTCTGAGGTATCAGCTTTAGATCTTCGATGTTAGATCGTTCTGGAACCGTCTGAGGTATCGACTTTAGATCTTCGATGTTAGATCGTTCTGGAACCATCTGAGGTATCAGCTTTAGATCTTCGATGTTAGATCATTCTGGAACCGTCTGAGGTATCGACTTTAGATCTGTGATGCTTGTTTTTGAGTTGATAAGTGATCAGAATGAATCTTCGGCTTGATTATATCTGAGGGAACCGTTCATGGAATTCAGGTGAACACTGCATGTGATTGAGAACATCTTTGTTGAAGATATCCGTCTGCCTGAAAAAATCAAGTTAGTGATATGCAATGTTTATGATGCATGTAATGTGAGCTAAAGGAGAAATATGCATGTTATGTTGTGTATGAATATGTGTATGAATATGCGCATGATGCATGATGTATGATGTATGATATATGAAGTATGATATATGATGTATGATGTATGATGTATGATGTATGATGTCAAGCTTCTATTTGGGAAAATAAATTTCCGCCAGTCATCTGGATATGACTATATTGTGATTGTTGATGATCTTTTGTCTTGTTTGAGTACCCTCGACTGGGGAACTTCTTTGAGAACCATGGTACTCTGTTGAAGGATCTTTGACTACCGCTTGGGAATGAAAGGTAGTTGGAAGTTCTGATTTTGATGCCCTTTTAAGTGGGAATGAGGAAGATGCATAATCCTCCGATGCACTATCTGACCAAGTCCAGGTGTGGAGATCACACCTTCTGAGGATAGTAATCTGGAACAAACCTGCTGAGGGATAAGACTTCTTTTGGAGAGAAAATCTTATTGAGGAATTTGCTGAGAAATGTGTTTCTCTTGGGGATTTTTCTTCTGATGGGATGATGTCCAGATAATTGGGACATTACCTGAATGCTATTCCTGTTTTTCCTGGTAAACATCAATCATATTCAAATGCACATGTTCATTCAGAATTATCATTGGGACGTTTACGTATTCAAAACAGAAAAAGTGAAAATAGTGATTTTGAGCCTAAACTGCATTGATTTTTTGAAAAAGAGACATGATAGGCTGATTAGCACAGGGAGACAACAATCCTAGAAGTAGGAAATTGTCATAAAGCTTTGGAAAATATTTATAAAGATAAATAGCTATGTGAAAACAATCCAGTCAAGTTTCAATTCTGCTATGGCCAATCTGTCTTCGAGCATCTCATCCCTCCCTTGTTGGAAGAAAGTGATTGGACTGATCGGTGTCTTTGATGTGTTGAATCTTGACGGTGAGTAGGCAGCTGAACGGAACACAGTTGTACGCTTTATTCCCTAACTTTTGCCTAGGCTGCCTTTTCAGGTTTTCAGCCTACCGGGATAGTATTTGTTTAGTCTCTAATTTTTACCTGGATCGCCCTTTCGGGTTTTCAATCCACCGTGATGCCCATTTTTTGCCTAAGTTGCCCTTTCAGGTTTTCAACTTAGCGAGCTGTTTTTTTTTTAAGCGAAGTATTTTTTGACTATGCCAGCATTCACAGGGTGTGGGAAATCCTCGCCATACATGGTGGTAAGCAACATGGCGCCGCCGAGAATATTTTCTTGATTATGAATGGTCCCTCGTAGGTGGGAGTCCATTTGCCTCTGGGATCACCTTGTGGTAAGATGATGCGTTTGACAACCAAGCCACCAGTTTGGTATGCTTGACTTTTGACTTTTTGTTGAAGGCTTTGATCATACACTTTTTGTATAGCTGACCATGACAAATAGCTGCGAGCCTCTTCTCATCAATCAAGTTTATCTGGTCCAACCGTGTTTGAATCCAATCGTCTTCGTCTAGATTGGCTTCTTTCATAATCCTTAGGGAAGGAATCTGAATTTCAATTGGAAGAACTGCCACCATACCATAGACTAAGGAGAATGGAGTTGCCCCTGTTGAAGTACGCGCAGATGTGCGATAACCATGAAGAGCAAAAGGTAACATCTCATGCCAGTCTTTGTAGGTTACTGTCATTTTTTGTATGATTTTCTTGATGTTCTTGTTGGCAGCTTCCACCGTGCCGTTCATCTTTGGTCGATATGGAGAGGAATTATGATGCTTGATCTTGAACTGTGTGCAAAGTTCAGTAATCATTCTGTTGTTTAAATTTGTGCCATTGTTCGTGATAATCCGTTCAGGGATGCCATACCGACAAATGAGATTGTATTTGATGAACCGGGCCACCACATTCTTGGTGACAGAAGCAACTGAAGCTGCTTCTACCCATTTTGTGAAGTAGTCAATAGCGACCAGGATAAAGCGATGTCCGTTGGAGGCAGTAGGTTTGATTTCTCCAATCATATCAATACCCCACATTGCAAAAGGCCAAGGAGCCGTCAGGACGCTTAATGGAACTGGAGGTACATGTACTTTGTCAGCATATATCTGGCATTTGTGACAGGTTCGGGAGTGATGATGGCAGTCTGTTTCCATGGTAGACCAGTAATAACCTGCTCTTAGGATCTTTTTAGCCATTGTATGTCCACTTGAATGAGTACCGAAGGTACCATCGTGTATGTCTCCCATGATCTATTCTGCTTCCTTCTTGTTTACACAACGAAGTAAAGTCGAGTCATGGTTGCGTTTGTATAGGGTTCCATTACTTAGAAAGAATTTGGCTGCAAATCTCCTTAGAAATTTTCTGTCGTTAATGGATGCCCCTTCAGGGTACTCCTGAGCTTCGAGATATCTTTTTACTTCATGGAACCATGGTTTTTCTTCTGTTCCTTCGGTATCGATCTCATTGCAATAGGATGGTTCATCTTGTCTGTAAATGGTGATCATCGGCGCCTCGTTGTCCCACCTGACTTTGAACATGGACGACATGGTAGCTAAGGCATCAGCTAGTTGATTTTCCTCGCGTGGGATGTGTTCGAAAGTGATTTCTTTGAAATAAGGGATCAAACTTAGCACATATTCTTTGTAAGGAATTAGATTCGGGTGCTTCGTGTCCCATTCCCCTTTGACTTGGTAGATTACCAAGGCCGAGTCTCCGTAGACTTCCAGGAACTTGATTCTTAGATCAATTGTAGCTTTAAGACCCAGAATACATGCTTCGTATTCGGCTATATTGTTAGTGCAGTTGAAGCATAATCTGGCAGTGAATGGTGTATGACCTCCTGCGGGGGAGATGATCACAGCTCCGATGCCATTGCCAAGTGCATTAGAAGCTCCGTCAAAAACCATAGTCCAACGGGATCCTGGCTCGGGTCCTTCTTCTGGTCCTGGTTGTTTGTAGTCATTGACTAGCATAATGTCTTCGTCTGGGAAGTCAAAATTCAGTGCTTGATAATCATCCACTGCTTGATGAGCCAGATGATCAACTACCACACTTCCTTTGATTGCTTCTTGTGAAGTGTATTGAATGTCATATTCTGTCAAGATCATTTGCCATCTTGCTATTCTTCCAGAGAGAGCAGGTTTTTCGAACACGTATTTGATAGGATCCATCTTGGAGATTAGGAAAGTGGTGTGATTTAGCATGTACTGTCTTAGTCGGCGAGCCGCCCAAGCTAAGGCACAGCAAGTTTTTTCGAGTAGTGAGTATCTTGTTTCACAATCGGTAAACTTTTTGCTAAGATAGTAGATTGCGTGCTCCTTTCGGCCGGATTCGTCATGTTGTCCTAGTGCACACCCCATTGAATCTTCTAACACAGTTAGGTACATTATCAGAGGTCTTCCTTCCACAGGTGGCAACAAGATTGGGGGTTTTTGGAGATATTCTTTGATTTTGTCAAAGGCTAACTGGCATTTGTCATTCCACCTTTCCACTTGATCTTTCTTCAACAGTTTGAAGATCGACACACAAGTAGTAGTCATGTGGGCAATAAATCGGGCGATGTAATTCAGACGTCCCAAGAATCCTCTGACTTGTTTCTCGGTACGAGGTATAGGCATTTCTTGAATGGCTTTGACCTTGGCGGGATCAACCTCAATACCTTTGCTGCTGACGATGAAACCTAAGAGTTTGCCGGATCTTACTCCAAAGGTATACTTATTTGGGTTTAGTCGCAACTTGTATTTCTTGAGTCTGTCAAACAACTTGTGTAAATGACCCAGATGTTCTTCCTCAGTGTTGGATTTTGCAATCATGTCATCGACATACACCTCTATCTCCTGATGAATCATATCAAGAAACAGCGCTACCATTGCACGTTGATAGGTTGCTCCTGCGTTCTTTAAACCAAAGGGCATTACTTTGTAACAAAAGGTTCCCCAGGGTGTTGTGAAGGTTGTTTTTTCCATGTCTTCGGGTGCCATCTTGATTTGATTGTACCCTGAGAATCCGCCCATAAAGGAGAATACCTTGCATTGTGCGGTATTGTCAACCAGTACATCGATGTGTGGTAAAGGGAAATCATCTTTGGGGCTTGCCCGGTTCAGATCTCTGTAGTCCACGTACATTCTGACTTTCCCGTCTTTTTTAGGTACAGGCACGATGATAACTTACAACTTTTAGGAATCCGGCATTGAACTGTTTTTCAACCTCGTCTTTGATCTTTTTTGACATATCAGGCCTACTCCTTCGTAGTTTCTGTTTGACTGGAGTGCTACCTTCTTTGATTGGCAGGCGATGAACTACAATGTCTGTGTCAAGGCCTGGCATATCTTCATAGGACCAGGCGAATATCTCGACGTAGTCTCGCAGCATTTGAATCAGTCTTTGCTTGATGCTGTGTTCTAAATCAGCCCCTATTTTGACTTCTTTCTTTTCCTCGTTGCTTCCCAAGTTGATGACCTCAATTGGCTCCTCGTGAGGCTGTATGGCCTTGTCTTCTTGTTCTATCAGCCTTGCAAGTTCTCTTGGTACTTCACAATCTTCCTCACTTTCGTCCTCAGTTTGGTAGATCGGATTTTCAAAGTCATGACGGGCAATAGCAGAATCGTTATTGACTGGATCCAAAGTGTATGTGAATCTGCATTTTATTTATGTGAGTGTGTGAAAAAAAACATAGCTATTTGAAAGCAAAGAAATAAAGAAAAAGGATCACAAAATTTAAATATGCAAGCGTCCCATGATTTTATTGAATGCGCATGATCATGATATGATAAGCCCTTATAAAAGGACCAGTGCGCTTCGGGCAAGGCACACGGCTTTCAAGCTCATGGTTCGATAGTACATGAACCATTTTTATCTTTGCACATTATACACAAAGAAAACAGGAAATGGCATTTACTCCTGGTCAAAGGAGATCACATCCTCAGCTTTCCAGTTGTTCAATCCATTGTTGTGAGCAGGAAGTATCCAGCTGTTCCATTTGCAGTTGTCTTCTTCATCTTCCACAACATTGATTTCATTAGTGGGAAAATGAGCCGGTGATCTTTCGGGATAAGCGATATACTCTGCTGGATACGAGAGCCCGGGCTGAGATATCTCTGTTGGCTGAGCAAGATGCTCGATAAGGCCGTCCCATGCAGTCGGGATGATGTTTTGAATAGAGACTTGTGCATCCTGGTGAGGAGTGTATTCTGACAGAAAGCAACCCTCGTTATTTGGTATTTCCCTGGCTTCTTCAAGAGTGAAATTGTCATCGTAATGTTCATCCCATCCAGTTGGGACAATGTCCTTCATAGCAATTTGTGAGCTCGGAGGAGCGGAATATTTCACCATATAGTCATATTTTCCATTGGGTTCTCCTAGCGTATCCCATACTTCTTTGGGTGGATTTTGATATTGCTCAGCGACGGGACTTGTGAAACTTTTGTCATTTCCAAATTGATCGCCCCATCCAGTCGGGGTAATGTCTTCCATACCAATATAAGAATTCTGAGGTGCGGTATACTGATAATTATACCCGCCAATTGGTTCTCCCACAGCATCCCACATTCCTATGGAAATGGGTGGAATTTCATCTGGATATGGCTGAATGATATGGTTCAAGAATACTCCATCGTCTTCAATGGCGTTTACCTCTTGGCTGACGAAGTGTGACATTAATCCTCCAGAACGAGGACTTTGATCATTCTTTTGATTTCCACTATCATAGCCCAGGCCTAGCTTGTCGGACTTGTAGGGTATATCGGGAAGCTGTCCCCATACTGTGCAATCACCTTGTTCAATCACAGCTTTGGCATCTTTGAGAGAAGCCATAGTTGTAGTTGGAGTAGCAGGAATATGCTTGGTGGTAGAGACATCTGAAGAGACCACCTCAAAAGATTGGCAGGGAGTTTCGATGAATTCGTCCTCCAACTCAACATATTTGGAATTGCTTAGGTGACTAACCGCAAATTCCTCTTCGCCATAGACTGTGACAATCTTTCCTTTTACTGGATATTTTAACTTCTGATGCAGGGTAGAAGTTACAGCGTTTGCCCCATGTATCCAAGGGCGTCCAAGTAAACAGGAATAGGCTGGGTGAATTTCCATTACGTAAAAGATAGAATCATAGATCTGAGAACCCACTCTGATTAGGAGATTCACTTTTCCGTATACCGTTCTTTTTGACCCGTCAAAGGCTCTTACCATAACATCACTTGGTTGTAACACAATTCCTTCGAAGTCAAGATTTTCTAGTACTGTTTTCGGTAACACGTTCAAAGAAGAACCGTTATCTAGTAGCACATGAGATAGAGTGATGCCATTACATTCAATGGAGATATGTAGGGCTTTGTTGTGATTTTTTCCAGCAGGGGTTAGATCCACATCAGAGAAACCGAGGCCATTGTTCACGGTTAAATTGGCAACACAATTCTCAAATTGGTCGACTGAGATCTCTTGAGGCACATGCGCAGCTTTCAGGAACTTCATCAGAGCTTTGGCATGAGCTTCTGAATATTTTAGCAGAGATAGCATTGAGATTTTTGAAGCACTGTGCCCTAGTTGCTCAACAATATTGTAATCACTCTTGCAGATGATTTTCAATATTTCCTCCATTTCTTGCTTTGATGGATCCTCAGCAGTGATCTCCACCGGGGTTTGAACTTGTTCAACTTGTGGCTCTTTGCCTCGAGCGCTGTCATCTTGATTAGGAACTGGGACTCGGACTGGACCAGCAGCAACATTTGGAGAAATTTCTGGTGAAAAGATTCTTCCACTTCTCGTGATCTTGCTGGTACCCACAATATTATCCACAATTGGAGTAGTTAACTTTGCGGCCTCTTCAGTCGAGGTACCCTGCTTAACTCCATGAACATAAACATTAGTGTCGTAACCCCATGGGAAAGCTTTGTCTGAGAAGTATGGAAATGGAGTTGGGCTAGCAATGACTACTGATGCCAGTTTGAGTGTAGCAGAAATTTTGAACGGAGCCTTGGCAGAGATTTTGAATGGTAAACTGGAGATCACTGAGACATCCTCTATTCTTATCCCGTTTGCAAAGACTTCGCATAACACGTCCATAGAAGGGAGCCTTTCAAACATAATGATACGGCGATCCATCCACTTTGGAATTCCCATTCTCAGATTTTCACAACCATTGGGCAGGTATGAGCAATAAAAGCAATCGGGGTCACATCCTGGAAAGTAACCAGCTTGGATTAGCTTTCCTTTGACTTCGCAGAGTGGAGTTGATAATTCGTTCACATCATAGATGTAAACAGTGTCCAGGATAGCGTTAACAGTTTTGTCATGCTTTGGCATAGGTGCAGTGATGACATTTGGAGTTTCTGGAGGATCGAACTCAATTTCCCCAGCATCTATCATATCTTGTATTTTATTTTTCAGGGCCCAGCAGTGATCTGCGTCATGTCCTGGACAGTTTGAGTGATACGCACATGTTGCATCGGGGCGATAACTCGGAGAGGAAGTGTTGACATTCTTTGGAGGACCTTTTAATGTGATCAGATCTGCTTTTAGCAAATGCTGCAATGCCTGAGAGATTGGCATGTTGATTCTGGTGAAATTTCTTCTTGGCGCATCTGGTCGACGCGTATATTTTGGCTGTTGATCTTTTTGAGGCGCAGATGCGGAGATCAGAACTGCCCCTACAGATTGATGCTGCTCATTTTTGCGACCTTTCTAAATTTGCATTGTATTGACCTCATTTCTCCCGCTGATGGGCCTTTTTGTAGTACCAGAGGAGGAGCCTATTTGAATTTTTCCATTTTGAATGCCACTTTCGACACGTTCTCCGGTCAATATCAGGTCAGTGAAACCTGATGATGAGCTTCCCAGCAAATGACTATAGAAAGGGCCAGTTAAAGTGCCCATGAACATGTCGACTAGCTCGCGATCAGATAAGGGTGGTTGAACCCTTCCAACCATATCTCTCCACTTTTGTGCATATCCTTTGAAACTTTCTTTTGGTGCCATGGACATGCCCCTTAGTTGAGTACGGGTTGGTGCAAGATCAGCATTGTATTGGTACTATTTGTAAAAAGCAGCAGCTAATTCTTCCCAAGTATGAACCTTGGTATTTTCCAGCTGGTAGTACCACTCGAGTTGTGTACCCGACAGACTTTCTTGGAAGAAGTGAATCCACAATTTGTTATCTGTTGTATGAGGTTGTATCTTCCTTACATAGGATCTCAGATGTAGTTTTGGGCAAGAAAATCCATCATATTTTGCAAAGACAGGAACTTTGAATTTTGGAGGGATAACAACATCTGAGATGAGTCCCAGATCATTGAAATCTAAGCCAGGTATTTTTTGTATCTCCATAGCTTTCATACGTTCTTCCAGCTGTTGGTACTTGTCATCATCCGGTTCGTCCCCAGAATGATCATCTTCTTCATTGGAATAGAGAGAGGGTTTAGCAGAACCCTGATTGCTGTGATTGTCTCCTTGTTCATCATCACCGACTGTTTCAGGGATCGGTGGCTTTTTGAACTTTTTGACTGGGATTTTGATCTTCCTTTTCAGGTGACTCAAGCCTACAAATCCTTTGGGCTTCTTTTTCTTCTTGATCATCAGGGCTTTCAGTTCTTGTTGCCCCTTTGCCAGTTCTAGAATTGCCACTTGAACTTGGGCATTCTGTGCTTCGAGATTCTTGATGCTCATTTCAGATTCCATCTCTTCTGACTGAAATAAACAGCGAGAAGATGAGAAATCCGTCATGTGAACCTGTTATGCAATGTGTATGAATGGATGCCATGTATATGCAATGTATATGAATGTAATATATATGAATGCAATGTATGTGCAATGTTTTCAAGGATCTTAGAGTTTAGATTTGTTAAAACAAAGAAGAAACAAACATTAGTTAAACAATTTATTTCTTTTTTTTTGCTTTTTTTTTGCCTCATTTGGGCTTACAAAACAGAAATAAAGGAAATGAATGATCCCTCAGGTCTCCCATGGACGCTTTCTCTTTGCCCCCAGGAATGTGTTGATCCGCTGTTCTTCTTGCAGCTGTCCGGTGAGCTCCAATATCCTTCTCTCATAGTCTTGATAGTTTGTTTTGAAGGTATCTTTTTCCTCTTTTAGTTGAACCCAAGATTTTTGCAACTCTTCTAGGTCAGTTGGCATATCCGGGTGTAGAATAACGTGGGGTTCGTCTCCTTCGACCTCTGGCTCAATAGTCACAGGTAGAATGGCAGGATATGGCATGATGAGTTTCTGAGCATGAGTACGGACCCATCTGAGGTAAGGTTCCATAGGGATAGAATTCCATTGCCCCAAAGTTTTGCTTTCTATTCTATAGACACTGCCCCATGCATGTATGAACCTTCGCCGGTGTCTATGAGAATCATTCTTGTAATCAAACAGAATGCCACGGATAATCATGTCATGAGGACCGTTGCTCCTTGCATATCCGAATTGGCGTAGAGCCAAAGAGGGATTGCAAGTGATGCCCCTTTGATGCCAAGGAGTGGCACATTAGGGTACTCTCCACAATGATCAATGATAGTAATGTCTCTTTGAAAGAAGTTGTTCCACCGGATATCTGAATGAGACAAAGACATAATCCTGCGAGACCATTGCATTCTTTGTTCATTTCTCAACACTGATCGGGGAAGATGAAATGTAAACCACCTAGCCAGTAGTGGTATACAGCACATAAGAGTTCCTCGTTTCTTCATGGTACGAGTGTGTAGAGAATGTAGAATGTCTCCCAGCAATGTTGGTACCGGGTTACAGGTTAGGAAAAGGTTGATGGTGTATACACTTATGAACTGGTCGGGATTAGGGTATAAAACCAACCCATAGATCAAAAGGGCCACAACCTCCTCAAAAGCTGGATAACTTTTGTTTTCTAGTAGTAATCGAGCCTTTTCCATTAAGAACTTAGCAAGCAAACCCTTAACTCCACTCTTTGTTTCCCAATTGGACTCGATTTCTGATTTTCGCAAATGTAAAGCAGCAGCAATGACTTCAGGTTTTGGAATCCTTTCCAAACCAGTGAAAGGTAATTGATTTCGAACAGGTAATCCAATTAGTTCAGAGAATTCTTCCAAAGTGGGTACCAACTGGTAATCAGGAAAGGTAAAGCAATGATGTTCAGGGTCAAAGAACTAGAACAGGACCCGTATCATGTCTTCTTCAAATTTTGAGGTAACCAAATGGAGTAGGTGACCATGCCTTTCGGTGAATTGAACATTCCTGGGGAATTCTGATACTAAGTCTTTTAGTTCAGATGGTACCGTTGAGATGTTGATTCGGATGTAATCTCTGGTGGCGGGAGCCATTACCTGTAAATAAACAAAGGTAAACTCTTTGATCCTTGAAGTGCTTAGTGAGAAAATGATATGCTTATGATGCTTATGATGTCAAACATGTGGCACACAAAAACAAATCAAATAATAGCCTTAGGCTTAAAGGCCTGCATGGAGCTGATAGGTGATACCCTCCCCACTGAAGTTGAGTTGGTTAAAACTTTTCCTAGAATAGTATTCGGGTTCTATGATCCTTGGAGGTAACATCTCAATACGGCGCTCGAGCGGCCGATCAAAATATTCCTCGAGGATAACTAACTTCGATCAATTTCAAAGCTAGCCACTTAATAGGTCATAAGTCAAGTTCAACTAAAAAGGTTCTAAGATAAATTAGTGTTTAATGACATATCGGAAGCCTAATATACTCCTTGGTCGTTTTCAAGGGACATCAGTATAAACCAAAGTATCGCACTAACGATGACTACCAGATCAACCGTATCGGTACATGCCGTACAGTTTCCTTGGTCTATTGTCATATACTTAAGGTATCTCGAGATCCGGGTTAGAATCTTCCACACAAGCAAACTACCCAAACAAACCTTTGAAAAATAGAGCAATCAAGTCAAACAATTGAAAACATCGAAGTGATCTATTCTCTTAAGGTAACCCCTTTTGAAAACATTTTGTTTTTTGAAAGTAATTCCCCAGCAGAGTCGCCAGTTCTGTGGACCTCCATTTTCGGCCATACCTCTCGCGGAGAGATACGTGAACTGACTCTTTTTATTGTTTCTGCTTTCGCATTTTGAAAATTCAGAGAGTCGCCACCGACCTTTTATTTTATCCAATTAAGGAAAGGTTTATAAAAGAAACAGAAAAAAGACCTTTAAGAAATTCTGGGTAAGGGGGTAGGTTATACAAAGGGAAGGTGTTAGCACCCTTTGTATCCATGGTTATCCATGGGCTCTTTAGTTTGCTTAGCTCACTTGTTTTCGATCACTTTTCAATTGCTTTAAAATGCTCATATGTGGTTTCAAATACCTTTGTAAATTGAATTTGTAATGATCCTTGTGCGGATGTATACAAAGTGTTTTTTTATCTTTCAAAAGATGTTTTTTTTTTGAAAAAAAGAACGTTAACTTCGTAATGATCCTTGTTTGGATATATACAAAGTATTGTCTTTTTGGAAAGTTTTATTTTGAAAAACAACAGTGTATGAGAATTTTGTTTGTTTTGATTTGAGCAAGCAAATTAGGATGTCTACCCTGAGTTGTAAGGTCTTTATCCTATTTCCTTTAAAAATCTATCCTTTCACCGGATACAAACAAAAGGTTCGATTTTGTACTCGAAACAGTAGAATTTTGACTTTGATTTTGAAAAGAATGAGAAGGGATTACCTTAGGAGGTGCAAGTGTGATTGTGTTTGAATTCAGATATTTTATCTTTTGGAGTTAGTGATCTAACGGTTCAATTTTATCTTTGACATACACGCAGTTTATATGTGCTGGAATTTAAAATGCGGAAATGTAAAATGCGGAAAGTAAATCTACGCTATTACATCGATTTGCATGAAATGTAAACTACGCCTATTTACATAGATTTGACAACCTATACATTTATCTAGGAATTTAAATAGCAAGAAAATAAAGAAATGTTTTTGGATTTTTTATGATTTATTTTAATTATGATTAATGCATGATTAATTTAATTAAAATGAGGAAAAGGTGGAAATAAAATTTAAACCTAAAAATTAAGTTCAAAATATGTTCAAAATGTTTGCTAATTAGTTTTAAAACAAAACTAATTTTTTTGAATTTTTGAAATTGATTTGAAATTTATTAAGTTAATTAACACATAATTATGCAAATAATTACACAAATAATTAAAACTTAAAGAGAAAATTATTCAAAATATGTACAAAATTATCTTATAATATATAAACAATATTTAATATGAAGAACAAATTTTTTATGATTTTTTGATTGGTTAAAATAATTAAAAAGCAAATATATAAATATAAACTAATTAATTATGCAAAATATTGAAATTATGAAGAAAAATAAAATATTTTTATGTTAGAAAATAAAATATTATTTTAGAAACTTAAAAATATTTTTTGTGTATTTTTTGGATTTTTGAAACTATTTTTAATTAATTTTGCAAGAAAATTAAAATAAAATAGAAAAATAAATAAGCAGTGATCAGATGTGGTGGGTTATAGAGTCTATAGCATGGACTGGCAAGGCTAGAGCGTTGGATGAGGAGATTAATGAAATCAGATGGTGGAAGGCCTGAAGGCGTGTGACACGTGATATACCTGCAGCACACTGGATTAGAAAAATTAAATTTAAAAAAGCGCGCGCGTGTGAACCAATGGGGTGAGGACACGTCTTCGTCTTCAACCTCCAGACACCACTTTTAACAGCGCTTTTATGCAAAAGCGCTGTAATTGATGAACCCTAAATCTGCAAAAATAGCGAACAGGGGTAGACGTGTATAGAAATTAGGCGCGATAGGTCCATTCAATTCGTCTTGTTCCACTGAATTCAACCATGCCCTTAATTTGTTCTAATTTTGGCTCTAACTAAAAACCCTAAATTTGAACTAGAAAACCCTAAAATGGTAGATTCGTGTGCAGGCATCCAAAACTCAATTAAACTTCCAGAAATGATCTACACATCAAACTAAGTTCAAATATATGTCTACATCTTGCTAAACATGCGTGGATTACGAGATACAAGTTGATTCTAGTTCGAACCAATCGTGACCTGTAGTACTTGGTTCAGTGAGTTTCAAGACTTGGAAATGATTGGAATATGTTCAGTGATGCTTGAGGAAGATGTTTGAATGCTTAGTTTGTATTGAAAATGACTTAAACTTAAAATTCGAATTTCAAGTTTCTTTGAAAAAATTAAGTGATTACAAGTATGTTACAAGCAGAAGTTTGGCTCTAATTTCGTGCTCTTTTATTTGTGAAGTGTTATAGCCTTTATATAGGCTATGTTGTGCTTAGAATTGAAGCCAAGAAGCCTTTAGTTGCCTTTGTTGAATTCTTGATTTTTTTTATATTAAAACCTTTGAATTGTTGACCAAGTCTTGCTTCTCTTCAATGCTCTTGCCTTGTACCTCAATCTTCTGCAGAAGATTGAAGATTCTTGGATGACTCATGCTTAGAAACTAAGCTATCCATTATCCTTCCATTTTCTTTTTTCATTTAATCTTAAAATAAGATAAAATTAAGCCAAAAATGGATAAAAATGGTGTGGGCTTTGTCTTGGTCGTGGGAGGCCCATAATATCATGGCAAACATGTTTGAACCATGAAAACTTGGCCCCATTTGGAAAAAATACATTTTTGAGCAATGTTGGTTTTATGCATTTTCCCAAAATTTAGCCAACTTCAACAAGGTGTAAATCCCTCAATTTTTGTCATATGAAGGAGATCTTGAACTTTTTGGAAACCTCAAAGAGTCCTCTAACCAATGTCTTTGGTCTCATGTAAAAATGATTTTTGATGCTCCTTGTGTGTCCTTTTGAAAAAAGTGTCTTTTTGTTGACTTTTAAAATGACCTGTAATGTCTTTGTTCATATTTTTCAAATGGTAAATGTAATAACCATGGGATCAATTGGATTTGAAAGATAATTTAATTTCCTTCAAAATGAGCTTTGGTTTTAATTTTTTGGATGAAGGATGAGAGAGTTATGGCTAGTCAAAGTTCAGTTGACTTTTTAGGAGAAAACCCTAATTTTGAATCTTAGGGTTTTGTTGATTTTTTGATCTTTCCTTGATGAATTATGATCATCCAATGATCAAATGATGAATCTTTTGACAAAATATGGATGTTGACAAAAAATTTCATTTTTGACTGTCTGTTAACTTTTTTGGTCAAACGGGTCGTCTGTTGACTGTTTGAGCTGCTGACGGTGCGTCTGAGTGAATTGAAGTCTGAAAATTTGTGTGATGGTACTTTGAGATATATGGATGTCCATGAAATCCATTTGAGGTCTCAAAAACTTGTTTCTCCTGTAAAAACAAGAAAACCCTAGTCAAGGACTGTTTGTGTAGGAGACAGTTAAGCGTACCTGATTTTTGTGCAGTGTTGAGTCTCTGCTAATCATGGGATATTCAGAAGACTTCTAGGACAAATATCTTGGAATTTTGAATTGTAAAAGATTGATTTGATTGATGGTACAAAACATTGAGAATTGTACTGCCAGCAGTTTGACTGTCAACTGACTGTTCAGGTATTAATGTAGCAGTTAGAGTGAAAAATCAACAGTCAAAGTTAATTTTCTTTTTGTTGTTTTTTTGTTTTTTGTGAAAAACTAAAGTTTATTTACATGACTTGTTAAAAACACAGACATAATAAATAACTAATATTTACTGTACGCGAGCAAAATTACCGATAATAACCCTGAAAATCATTTAATGCACAGAAAAATGAATATTTGACTGGCAGAAAACACACAAAATATTATCTGAATAATTAAGCAACATTATGACAAATAGTACAACATTTAATACTGACAGTACAAATATTACATACTATATTGAACAGTACGACGAATAAACGGTACATTTAAGAAATAAGAAATACGACAAATTTTAATAATGACGATTAATAACCCATGCTACAAATAATAACATGTAGATGATTGGGAGTGCAAGCATCCCAGGTCCACAGTGTTCCGGGCTATGTAGACAGAAAAAAGACATGATCACCGTAGCAATGGTGATGACCATAAGAAAACACGTTTCCCACCACTTCGTCATTTTGTCGGGGAAGAAGAAAGGATGGATATGAAGTAGAAATTTGAGAGATGAGTTAGAATTTGATGTGAGATTTTTATGGAAAAATGAGAGGTATTTATAGAATGGAAAGAAGGATAGAGACGTTGGGGAATGAAGTGATTCCGTACAAAAGGAAAATTTGAGTGGAAGTAAGATTTGAAAGAAAGTGTATGATAGTGTTGGGAAAAAGAGAGATGTATAGAATAAAGTTAGGATTTGATTTTCTTGAAAAAGAGATTTGAAAAGATTTTGAAAATAATGGAATATAGTACAAAAATTAATGGGAAACAAAAGATAATAATAATCTACTTGTTACCAGTACAGTCTGAGTTTCCTGATTCTGCGCCTGCAAAAGATTTAACTCTGTACCAATTGTGTCAGTACTATTTATCTGTAAATAAATAAATAGCATGTGTGAAGTAATAAACAGTATTTGGCGTTTGCGTAAGAATAAATTCAACTGCAAGCCAAAATACTGTATAAGAAAAATTCTAAAAACTAAGTATTTCACATGTCAGGATATTTATTGAAATAAAAATCCATGATTATATGAGACTCTTAATTTTTAGATTGGAGTTTTCTTGAAAAAAGATGCGGGCAAATTTTGGGGTATAACAGTCGACCTAACAAAAGCATTGAAAAAATAGTTCAGAATAGGTCGACCTAAAACAGGTCTAGGTCGACGTAACTGAGAGTGTTTTTGTTATTTGTGAAAAAAAGCTTCAGTAGGTCGACTCAAAGGCATCGGAGGTCGACCAAAAATGCTTCAAATGCTTGAAATGCAGTGGAATGACTTATGAATGTAAAATGTATAATTGTTCTACCATGTGTATGCTCAAACCTGATGTATTATGATTAATGATGAGCAATATATATGTAATTGAGAGATATGGAGAATCAAATATGATGTCACTATAAACATGTCAATTGATAGCATATCATAGAATCAATATTGTTTTTGGAAGTGAACAACAAACATGTTACCGCTTTCTCAATTTTCAGATATCTTGTCATCATGATGTAAGGTAAATTGTATTCCTCTTGTCAATGTAGTACGATCCTTAATTGATTACGTACTACCTTCATATTAAGAGAAAAAGTTAGCTTGAGCATAATCAATAGATATAGATAAAGTAATTATATAAACAAGACCATATTTAGCTCAAATTAGAGATATCCAATATCCCTAATTCTCTGCGAATGTTGAAGAACGACTCTGTTGCAAGAGGTTTGGTGAAGATATCAGCTAGTTGCCTCTTGCTCTCTACATGTTCGAATATGACTTCCCCTTTTTCTACATGATCTCTTAGGAAGTGATGCCTTATTTCGATATGCTTGGTTCGTGAGTGTAGAATAGGATTCTTGCTTAATTTTATGGCGCTTGTGTTGTCACACATGATAGGTATTCTATCAAGCTTAATGCCAAAATCAATAAGCTGCTGCTTGAGCCACAATATGTGAGCACAGCAACTTCCGGCAGCTACATATTCTGCCTCAGTTGTAGATAACTCGACTGATACTTGTTTCTTGCTGTGCCAACTTATCAATGAATTTGCGAATAGATGACATGTCCCACTGGTGCTCTTTTTGTCAGATTTGCATCCAGCAAAGTCTGAGTCGGAGAATCCCACCAAATAGCATTCATTTCCCTTAGGATACCATAGACCATATGTAGTTGTTCCACGGAGATATCGTAGAATTCGTTTTACAGCTTTTAGGTGTGATTCCTTTGGGCACGATTGGTATCTTGCACACATGCATACACTAAACATAATGTCCGGTCTTGAAGCTGTGAGATACAATAGTGAGCCTATCATGCCTCGGTACAATTTCACATCAACCTCTATACCTTTTTCATCTTTGTCTAGGTTGCTATTTGTTGCCATAGGTGTGTCAATCTCCTTTGCCTCACTCATTCCAAATCTCTTAAGCAATTCTGTGCAATACTTAGTTTGACTTACGAAAGTTCCATGACTAAGTTGCTTGATTTGTAGGCCAAGGAAGAAGTTCAATTCTCCCATGAGGCTCTTCTCAAATTCACTCTGCATAAGTTTGGAAAATTATTTGACAAGTTTTGCATTAGTTGACCCAAATATTATATCATCTACATAAAATTGAACCAAAAGTATATCTTTATCTTTTCTTTTAATGAAGAGAGTAGTGTCGACTTTACCCCTAAAGTATCCTTGACTAAGTAGAAATTTGCTTAGACGTTCATACCAAGCCCTAGGGGCTTGTTTGAGACCGTATAAAGCACGTTTCAACTTATAAACATGTGTTAGATACTTGTAATTTTCAAAACCGGGTGGTTGGGCTACATAGACCTCTTCATTAATATAGCCATTTAGAAAGGAACTTTTAACATCCATTTGAAAGAGTTTAAAGTCTTTTGAGCAAGCATAAGCAAGTAAGAGACGAATTGCCTCGAGGCGTGCTACGGGAGCGTACGTCTCTTCATAGTCAATACCTTCCTCTTGATTGTAGCCTTGAGCTACTAATCTAGCTTTGTTTCTAGTAATAACTCCGTTTTCATCAAGTTTATTGCGAAAAACCCATCAAGTACCGATTACTTGATGTTATCCCGAATGAGGGACAAGGTCCCAAACACCATTCCGTTTAAATTGGTTTAATTCTTCTTGCATGGCCATCAGCCAATGCTCATCAAGTAATGCGTCCTTTGCGTTTTTCGGCTCAACTTGTGAAACAAAAGCAAAATGATGACAAAAGTTACTTATCTTGGAGCGTGTTGTAACGCCCTTTGAGATGTCACCTATTATGTTTTCGATTGGATGATCTTTTACGTTTGTCCAGGCCTTAGGAAGTTCTTCGTTGTTTGAGATGCTTTCTTTTTCAACATTATCATGAGATTCATCTTTCTCTTCCTTAGCATCTTCCTTTGCAACAATTTCACTTTCGTCTTCCTTTTCTTTGACAATATCTTCAGTAGATGGGCCTACACTATCAAAAGATATACCTTTCTCGACACATTTTGAGTAAGATTCATCAAAGGACACATGAACTGACTCTTCAACTATAAGTAGCCTTTTGTTGTAAATCCTATATGCTTTACTAGATTGAGAGTAACCAAGGAATATGCCTTCGTCCGCTTTAGCATCAAATTTACCAAGGTTATCTTTACCGTTATTTAACACAAAACATTTGCAACCGAATACATAGAGGTGTGATACATTTGGTTTTCTACCCTTTAATAGTTCATATGGTGTTTTGTTTAGTGTATGACGAATTAGTATCCTATTCAAAACATAACATGCGGTACAAATAGCATCCGCCCAGAAATATTTGGGTAGATTTCCTTCATTGAGCATTGTTCTTGCCAACTCTTCTAGAACACGATTTTTACGTTCGATAACCCCATTTTTTTGTGGTGTTCTAGGAGCTGAAAAGTTATGTTCAATTCCATGTTTATCACAATATCTTTCAAAAAAGATAATTTTCAAATTCTCCACCATGGTCACTACGGATTGCAACTATTTTGGTGTTCATCTTGTTTTGACATAACCTTGCAAATTGAGTAAATGCTGGAAATGTTTGATCCTTACTAGGTAGGAAGATTGTCCAACAAAATCTAGAGTAATCATCGACGATGATAAAACCATAGGTGTTTCCACCTATGCTTTTCGTCCTCGAAGAGCCAAAGAGATCCATGTGAAGAAGTTCAAGGGGACGTGATGTTGAGACCACATTTTTTGATTTAAAAGACACTTTTGTTTGTTTCCCCTTTTGACATGCATCACATAGATGATCTTTTGAAAACTTTATTTTTGGTAAGCCGATTACTAAATCTCTTGTGACAATCTTATTTAGTAAGTCAAAGTTTATATGAGCAAGGCGTCTATGCCAAAGCCATGAGTCTTCTCCTAAAGTAATAAGAGACTTGGCATTTGACTTAGACACTTCATCCAAGTTTAGCATGTAAATGTTGTTTACTCTTGTGCCATTAAACACAATGTCTCTTTTCTTAATATGTTCAATTGTACAACCAGAATTTGTGAAAGTTACTTTGAAATCTTTGTCGCACAATTGACTAATACTTAAGAGATTATGTTTAAGACCTTCTACTAGTAAAACATCAGTTATAGTTGTGGTAGACGGGTTACCTACACTTCATTTACCAAGTATAGCTCCCCGATTGTTGTCTCCATAGGTGACATACCCCTTTTTCTTTGCGTGGAACTCAACAAAAAGTGATATGTCTCCCGTCATGTGTCTTGAACATCCGCTATCAAAGAACCACAAACTTTCGGAAATGTCAAGACACTTTTCTTGCAAAATTAATTTAGAGTGGAAGGTCCCCAATTTTCATTGGGTCCTTGGTAGTGAGTACATAAATTGTTGCACTTCGGCAACCATTGAAATACTCCTTTAGGGACTAAAATCCTCCTAAATTTGAATTTTTCAATGGTATGACCCTTTTTGCAACAATAGTGACAAGTAATATGATGAGAATATGCTGTTTTGCTAGTTGATACTTTTGGTACAAAAGTGTATTTACTATATAAAGGAGTATACGATCTTTTGAACTTATTTGGATCAACCGCAAAAGTCACTTTTGGTTGTAGAGCCTTATCTAATTAGGCCTTTAGATCTCTTACTTCATTTTGCCAAATATGACATGTCTCATAACCAAACCATGATGTAGGATCTTCCTCAATTTTATCCTTTGAATATCTAGCATAGATTGTTTTAAAGCTTCCATATCCTTTTTCGGTTTTCTCAACTTTTGATTCAAGATATGAAAAAAATTTCTTAAGGCCAAAAGTTTGAAGGCTTCAATTGCATCCCTATGTAGTTCTTCAAAAGCTAATTTTAATTGATCATGAGATACCTTATCTACAAGTTCGGGTTTAAGATGACTTACACGTTTCTTTTTCTTGTGTTGATGAGCCATAAGACAGAAGTTTGCTGATTCTTCTTCATCTCTTGATGAGTCTTCACTAGATGAATCACTTTCCCATGCTATATAGGCTCTTCTAGGCTTGTTGTGACCTTTGCTTTGATTCTTCTCTTTTTCCTTCTTAAGGTATGGACAATCCGGTTTGTAATGACCAACTTTACCACAATTGAAACAAGGACCTTTGGATTTTCCTTTGTTATTCTCATCTTGTTTGTTCTTGTTGAATTGCTTTCTATAGTTGATCAAGCTTTTGTCGGAGTGTTTTGCTCCATTTTTCTTTATGTATTTGTTGTATCTTTGCACAAACAGTCTCATTTCCTCATCATTTGAATATTCCTCATCACTAGTATCACTATCCTCTTGCTCTTGCTTTGAGGCCTTGGAGCTTGAAGCCTTTAGAGCTATTGACTTCTTCTCTACCTCTTTCTCCATGTTCTTATCTTTATTTACCTTTTTCTCATGCATGTCAAGGCATTTAAGATGTTGCTCATGTTCTTCAAGTTTACCAAATAGAGTGGTGATGTCTAAGGTATTTAGATCATTTGCTTCCTTTATGGCTGTAACCTTGGGTTGCCATTCCCTGTTTAAACATCTTAAAACTTTGTTAGTAGCATTTGTATTGGAAAAAGGTCTATCAAGAGAATTTAAACAATTTATAAGATGCATGAATCTCTTTTGCATATGTTCGATGGATTCACCATCTTCCATATGAAAAAGTTTGAACTCTTGAGTTAACGCATTGATTCTAGCTAGTTTGACATCATCCGTGCCCTCATGTGCAACTTGCAATGTGTCCCACATAGCTTTAGCGGATTTACAATGGGAAACACGATAGTATTCATCAACTCCTAGAGCTGAGATTAGAATATCTCTCGCTTTCCAATCGTATCCATATTTCTTTTCATCTTCAGCATCCCAAGTATTTTCTGGTTTAGGAAGGACAGCACCAGCTGCATTTGTCATGGTAATTTGAAAGGGACCATTAACAATTGCTGTCCAAATGTTCCTATCAATGGCATTGATATGAACGCACATACAATCCTTCCAATAGCCATAGTTTTCACCGTTGAAAACTGGAGCTCTATTGTGAGCCCCTTTAGGTCCGGAAGCCATTTTTCCAATAAGTGTTTCACGTAGCACGGAATAAACCAGAGCTCTTGATGCCACTTGTTAGACGCTAGGCTTAAGGATCTAGAGGGGGGTGAATAGATGCCTCAGAATTTTTCGAATTTACTTTAAACTTAGGCGAAAGCGTTTCGGGATCGACTCGCGTCTATTCCAAACCACTATTGAAAGAATTGGATATGTGATTAAACCACAAAATAGTTATGGATTAACGATGAAAGACCGCTTAGAGAATCAATCGGTTAAGCTAATATAGATCGTTTAACTACTTGCTTGATTAACTTTGTTTGCAATGACTTGATAATAGTTGAAGCAATATATCAAACACTTGGTGATAATATCCAAATTGATTATGATTCAAAGTGTGGTGACTTGTGGTGTTTATGCAGAATCTTATCACACAAGTTTAACACTTGAAACTTTGATCAATTTGCAATTATAACCAGAAATAAGCGAAACGTAAACGAAAAGATAAAAGTGATAAGAACATGATATTTATTCAGGCAGTTCGTCGATCGTCCTCGCTACGACTACATCTGCCCCAGATTCCAAACGGGAATTGGGATGTCTTTCATTATGATTGAAAACAGTTTATACAAAGAAGATAACAAAGCAATAACGATAAACCGAATATGTTGATCCTTTGAATCTTCTTCCCCTTGATCTTGAGCCAGATCAAGTGTCTTCCAAGAGCTTCACTTTAATTCCCTTTCTGTAGTGTTTTGAATTGCTCGAACCCTTGTTCTCACTATGCCAAATTTGTCTTTTAGCAGCACCCCTACTAAAGCGCTTTTAGGAAAAAGCGCTGGTATAGGTTTCGCTAAAAAAACACGCAAAAAAAGCGCTCTGGAAGAGGGGGGTTACGAAAGCGCTTTCATAAAAGCGCTCTTATAAGGGGGGGTACGAAAGCGCTTTCAGAAAGCGCTCTTATATGGGGGAGTACGAAAGCGCTTCTCAAAAGCGCTCTTATAGGTGTCTTTATGAAAGCGCTTTCAAAAGCGCTGCTATAGGGGGTAGGGTACAAGAGCGCTTTTCCTGCAAAAAGCGCTGATATAACTATGTCTACCAAGGCGCTTATCAAAAGCGCTGTCATAGCCTTTTTAAATTAAAAGTTTTAAAAACAAAATTTTATATTACGCATTTCAGAATCCCTAATTCATCTTTTTTCTCCCATTGACGCGCGCGATTTGCCCAGAAAACCCAGAAAAGCCATTCTTCCACAAATTCAACCCACCAGCAACAACAACCAAAGGAATAATCTTTTTTGCATTTTCTGAAAACCCAGATTTGCCCAGAAAATCTGCAAAAGCCATTCACCCAGAAACAAAAGCCATTCGCCCCCAACTTCGAATCTGCTTACAAAAGCCATTCGCCCCCACTTCGTCTCTTCACCGCCGCCGCCGCCGTGTACCATCTCGCCGCCGCTGCCGTCATCTTCATGTATGTCAGCTTGTTTTCTTTTGCTTTATTTGTAATTGTTTTTGTTCGACTGGCTATGTTATGATATGAACTACTTACTGCATAATTTCTAAGCTTTTTTCACTTAGCATTGAAGCAGAACGTTTCACAGTTGGGTGAACATAAACTTTGTTGTTACCAT
Organism: Vicia villosa; assembly: GCF_029867415.1. Taxonomy (NCBI): domain Eukaryota; kingdom Viridiplantae; phylum Streptophyta; class Magnoliopsida; order Fabales; family Fabaceae; genus Vicia; species Vicia villosa. The sequence goes on along the minus strand of NC_081181.1, from coordinate 86,344,394 downwards.
TTTCAGTTTTAGTGAGATTCTGTTGTACAACTCCAGCTTGAGTTTGTGTCATTTTTGTCACTTTCATTGTTGTTGATGATAGGTTTCTCTTGTTGTAAATCCAATTGAAGAGAAATATAAGGAAATACTAAAAGTAAGGATTCCATTTAGAGAACTTACATTTGCACTGTTTTTTTTTAAATTATCTTTATACTCCAATTCTAAAATGAGTTGATATTGTGCTCAATCTTGGCTATTGCTTCCTTATTCCGATTCTAATTTTTTATATTAAGGAGTGACGTTATTATGAGTTTGTTATAGTTTGGAAATTAGCTCAATGAAATTTATTAAGTCTACTATTGGATGAAGCTTTATTTTAGTGGTTATATTCTTTCAAAAGGAAATAAGTTGTTATGTTATCCTTATTATTTTTTGTTTTTCCTATGTTAGTTCTCAACACTGGAAGGCCGGACTTAAGATTCCACCAGCTGATACACGCTATAGGACAGAGGTATGTTAATAGTTATGATTCTTATGAATACTTTTATGCTATCTAATACATCAAGTTTCTCGTTATATGCATTAGAAGGTTAGAAGTTTCTCGTTATAATTTAAGTAGAAGCTTTTGGGTGGAACAATTTGAACTTATTACCTCTTGTCAAGCTCTTATACAATGACAGTGCTATGCATTGTCAATAAGAAATTCAATTAAATGCTGAAATTAAATTGTTCAGTGGAACTCCTTGTTGGTTAATATCTCTAACATGCATCGTGTGTGTGTGTTTAATTTTACAGAATACTGATTAGGTATTCTGATTAGGTATTCTATTATGATGATAGCTATATTTATTATCTTGACAGAATTCCTTACTATCTGATAGAGAAACCAAGAAGCATTTGTTTAGCGTAATTAAGACATGGATAAGACATGGATGAAATCAAACCGATTGTCGAAAGAGTACGAGAAAGGGGTATGGGAATTCGTTGAGTTTGCGGTTGCGCACTCCGAAAACCCGCTTCGAATGCCGTGTCCTTGCTTGGGTTGCTGTTATGGGGGTAAGGTTGACGGGAAACAGTTGGGATCCCATTTACTACGGTTTGGAATTGATAGAAGTTTTACATGTTGGACAATGCATGGTGAGAAAAGTAACGGGAATGCTGAGTCGAGTTGTAATAGGAAGTATGCTTCAAACGACGATTGCACAGACACATACGATTGCGATCGAGTCGAAGAGATTGCAGAAGCGCTTGAAGAAGATCTTGCGGATTGTCCCAAAATGTTTGAGAGGTTGGTAAGCGATGCAGAGAAACCGTTGTATGATGGTTGTTCAAAATTCACAAGATTGTCTGCGGTGTTAAAGTTGTACAACTTAAAGGCGGACAATGGATGGTCGGATAAAAGTTTCACAGAGTTATTAGCCCTTATGAAAGATATGCTACCAGAGGATAATGTTCTTCCCAATCGAACGTATGAAGCCAAAAAGATGTTGTCCTCTATTGGCATGAGCTATGATAAGATACATGCATGTCCAAACGATTGCGTTTTGTTTCGAAACGAGTATGCAGCGTTGAATGAGTGTCCTAAATGTGGTGCCCCTCGATATAAGAAAAAGTTGTCTCCTGCTAAAGTCTTATGGTATTTTCCTATAATTCCGAGATTTAGACGCATGTATCGTGGTGAGACCGATTCAAGACACTTGACTTGGCATGCAGATGAAAGAATTATTGATGGAAAGTTGCGACATCCGGCAGACTCACCACAATGGATGAAAGTTGATACTGATTATCCTGAATTTGGAAAAGAAGCAAGAAACCTTCGGTTGTCATTGTCTACTGATGGAATGAACCCGCATGGTATTCAAAGTATCTCGCATAGCACATGGCCTGTGATTCTTATGATCTATAACCTACCTCCGTGGCTATGTATGAAGCGTAAGTACATGATGTTATCTATGCTAATTTCTGGGCCTAAACAACCAGGGAATGACATAGACGTATACTTGGCACCGTTAATCGAAGATTTAAAGTTTTTGTGGGACAACGGTGTGGAGGTTTACGATGGGTATAGGAAGGAAAGTTTCAACTTGAGGGCGATGTTGTTTGGAACAATTAATGATTTTCCAGCATACGGAAATCTATACGGGTACAACAATAAAGGTCAAAAGGCGTGTCCCGTTTGTGAAGATGAAACCGATACGACACGATTGGAGCTTTGTCAGAAGAATGTCTTTCTCGGCCATCGTAGATTCTTAAATTCTAACCATCACTACCGTGGGTGGAGAAAAGCATTCAACGGAAAGGCCGAACATGGTACATCCCCGCCTTTTTTGTCAGGTGATCAAATTTTTAAAAAGGTGAAAGATGTGAGCACTCAGTTTGGCAAGCCTTTTGCACATTCACTTGTCAAGGGTGGGTGGAAGAAGAAGTCCATTTTTTTTGAACTTCCATATTGGAAGTCGTTGTACGTAAGACATTTCCTGGATGTTATGCATATTGAAAAAAATGTATTTGACAGCGTCATAGGTACGTTACTTAATATACAAGGAAAGTCTAAGGATGGCCTTAACATAAGGAAGGACATGGTAAACATGGGGATGAGAACTGAATTGGGACCCGTGACGAAAGGAAGACGAACATATCTGCCACCTGCTGTTTACACTCTATCTAGAAAGGAGAAGAAAACATTGTGTAAGTTCCTCAGTGAAGTTAAAGTTCCAGAAGGCTACTCTTCAGATATTAGAAGACTTGTGTCCATGAAAGACCTCCAGTTAAAGAGTTTGAAGACGCATGATTGTCATGTTATAATGGAACATTTTTTACCAATAGGTATACGTTCTATTCTGCCAGAAAAAGTAAGAAGCGCAATAACTAAGCTGTGTTTCTTCTTCAGGTCAATTTGCAGTAAGGTGGTCGATCCCGCGATCTTACCAACACTGCAAAAAGAGATAGTTGTTACTTTATGTGATCTTGAAATGTATTTTCCTCCCTCGTTTTTTGACATAATGGTTCATCTAGTCGTTCATCTTGTGAAAGAGACACAATTGTGCGGACCAGCTTATATGAGATGGATGTACCCTGCTGAACGTTATATGAAAATATTAAAAGGGTACGTGAAAAACAGAAGTCGACCGGAGGGTTGTATTGCCGAACGATACGTTGTTGAAGAAGCGGTTGAGTTTTGTACTGAATATCTGTCAAATGTTCAATCAATTGGACTCCCCAAATCTCATATTGTCGAAAAAAAAGAAGGAAAAAGGCTAATTGGAAATAAAGTTGTGACAATATCAATGGTCGAACGGGATCAAGCGCACTTGTATGTTCTGCACAATGAGATTGAGGTTGAGCCGTATGTTGAAATGCACAAGGTTGTTCTCCGAGATTTAAATCCAAATAGAAATGAGAACTGGATAGTACGAGAGCACAATCGAAGTTTCATACCGTGGTTTAGGGATCATATTTATTCAAAGTATCGTTCAGATCCTGCTTCAGTAACAGAAAGGTTGAGATGTTTAGCCTATGGTCCAACTGTAATTGTGCTTTCTTATAGCGCATACGCTATTAATGGATACACATTTTATACCAAAGAATAGGATGATAAAAGTACTATGCAAAATAGTGGTGTTACCTTGGTAGCTGAAGCAATGCCCATATCAAGTGCGAATGACTTAAATCCGAAATTTGCAAATTTGTCATATTTTGGGGTTATCGAGCGCATTTTGGTGTTTGATTACGCGAAGTTTCTGATTCCTGTATTTGGTTGCAAGTGGGTTGAAAATAATAGTGGCATACGAATGGATAAGTCAGGATTTTTGCAAGTGGATCTCAATAGGGTAGGGTACAAAGATGAGCCTTTCATTCTAGCCTCTCAAGCTAAACAAGTGTTCTATGTCAATGATCTGACAAGTACGAAATGGTCTATAGTGCTTTTATCTAACAAAATAGTTGATGAAAACATTGAAGATCAAGGTGATATTGGTGTTGACATTGAATCTTGTACAAGAAACGATCAAAATGAGAATGAATCTTGTACTAGAAATGATCATAATGAGGGTATTTGGATCAATCCAACCGTCCGCGTTGTTAAGAGACGCGTAGAACACAATCCTACCAAGAAAAGAAAGAGACGTTAGTGATAAAGGTAATAGTATACATATTCCGACTAATTTGTTTTATTCAATTTGTACCGATTGTTTTAATCAATAGTATAGTACTTATTCAATTTTGGTGCATATTCTCGTTTTGTACATAACTTTTGAACCATGTATCCGTTTGTCGACTTCTTTACATGTAACTATACTATTTTGACGATTCCGGAGCTGCTCATGCACTTATCTTTACATTTCGGGACTGTTTTTTTATCGGTTAATTGTTGTTATTATCTTGACGATAAATTGTTAATTGTTGTTATTATCTTGACGATAAATTGTTTAAATTACTTATACTAACACACTATGCGTATGTTTTTTTGCAGAGGACTTTTGAGATACCAGATGATCGTAAACGCTACATACTTAGTTTGGCCGGCAAAAGATATAGAGGGTGGAAAGCCTTTTTGACAAACACCTATCTTAAGGATAAAGATGGAAACTTTCTTGAAGAGGCACCGGGACGACCAAAAAAGTATGAGATCTTCATTGGTGAAAAAGATTGGGCTGAGTTTGTAAATCAAAGAGATGAAGATTTTCGGAAAAGGAGTGCCACGAATAGTGCGAGAGCATCCAAACCCGCGTATCCATACAAAAAAGGGCGTATGGGATATGCACGCTTAGAGGATAAACTTGTAAGTAAATAGAAATACATTTTAATTAATTGTCTAAATGTGTTTTATTTTGACGATTTTAACATTTGTGTCAATGCATAGTTAGAGGAGTCTAAAAGTGAGGAAACCTCACTTCCTGTACATGTGTTGTGGAGGGAAGCTCGTGTGGGCAAGAGTCAAGCTGTCGATCCCGAAGTTCAGAGAGTTTTTACTGAATGTGTAAGTATAATACTATGTCTTTAATTAAATCAAATGTTTTTTAATATATAAATGATTTTTTAATATAAATGAATTACAGGAGACCTTGTCGCAATCGGCATCCACCGGTGAGGGGAGCGTACTTAGTAGAGCACTAGATGCTCCTGAGTATCCCGGTCGGGTGAGGGGTAAGGGTCATGGTGTGACTCCAACCTCTTTTTACAAGAGTCCTAGGAGAAGAAATCCTTCAAATGAAGAAGTGTTGCAAAAGTTGGCGGAATTGCAAGCACAAGTCTCTGAATTCCAAAGAGATAAAGAAATGTATATGAGAGAAAAGTGCAACACTTCATTGGTGAAAGAAACTAGTGATAAGGCTAGTATCAAATATCAAAGGAAATTTCCCGAGGTAATTATAATTTTTTTTCCTTTTAAATTGTTCTATTTTATTAATGATAATGACTTTATATTTACTATTGGTTTAGGGCATTTCATCTTGCCAACTATACTTATCGGAACCGAATTATCGACTAGTTGGCAAGGGAAAAGTGCACAACACTTTGGGAGATTTACTTCACCATAGACCTCTCCCGGATGGATACCTGAAAGTATCGGTGGATGTTGTAGTAGATCATGATGCGATGCTACCGGTACCTGACATGGTCTCAGAGACGACATTGCTGCGAGATGCAATAGGATCATTTGTTGCATGGCCCTCGGAGCTCATTACCATTAGTGATGAGGTATATTGAAAATGATTATGAATCATTTAGTTTTCGAATGTCAATTCTAAACTGTTTATTAATTATTTTTTACATTTTAATTTTAGACTGCTCCTATAAAACCCACAGTTAAGGGTAAAGGGATTTTACAGGAGGAGGAGTCCGTTGCATCACTAAAAGAGGTACATTTAAAGTGTTCATAATTAATCTACATTTAAAGAGGTATATTTTACCTAATACTTATATGATTTTTAGGCATCCGCTCGGGATTCACAACAAGTGACGCAGCAAGTTCGTACCGTACCACCCACTGGTCCTCCGAAGCCAGCGGGAAAAAAAGGCGGTGCTTTTGTGCCTCGATACCGGTCGACGCTCGCAACAATGGTTGATATGTCCGATTTGAAGGATGGTGCTTTACGTGAAATCGTTATGGATGAAAGTGTCTTCGGTATTGAATTCAAGTCACTTATTACAATTGATGACTTGGAGGAGATTTTTAGGCATGATCAACTAGGCGTCACTAACATGCACTCATACATCCGGTAATATTCACTCATCCGATATATTATTTAATTAGTCCCACAATATAATTTATTTACACATTTCAATGAAAATAATCTAATGTTTATTATGTTTTTATTTAAGGTTGTTGTATGAAAGAGTGTTGCGCGGGAATCCATTGTCTAACAGATTCCGTTTCGTGTCTTTCGCCCATTGCAGCGGAATGGCAATTGCTTCAGAACCGGAATCAGTTAGATAGCACTTAGTCGATAGATTCATGTCCACCGGCAATACAGAAAGTCAGAATCTTTTGGCGTATAATACCCGACCAGTAGGGTTAGTTTCTCATTCTTTGTTCATCTAATCTCTGTTTCTTTTGTGTATAGCAAAATTTTCATATAACCTATTGTTTTAATTTATAGAGCACACTGGTTGCTGCTTGCTATCAACCCTATAAGGGAAGTCGTGTATTATCTGAATTCGGTAAATGGTGAATGGACCAATTATCCGACCATGAAGGAAATCGTTGATTTGTAAGTGGGATCGTTCTAAATATATATTCGTGTATATTTATATATTTACTTATTTGTGCGATTGATCTAAACATATGCTTTTATATATTTGTTAATTAGATCAATACAAGTGTTCCGAAGTCAACGGGACGCACAGGTATCCCGAACTAAATCTAACAACATTACTTGGATCCAAGTGCAGGTAAATGATTTTTCACAATGTTGCTTATAATATATTTATGCTACTTGATAAAACAAGACAACTATAGAATCTTATTTGTTTTTCTATGTAGTGTCCGCAACAGCGAAACAGTTACGATTGCGGATACTTTGTTTTGAGGTGTATGAAAGAAATCCTTCAGGCGAATCAATTAGAGATTCCGCTCACGGTATGAATTTATAACTTAAGATAATTTCATATAATTTATTACATTTAACTAAATATATCATTCATATTATGTTTTTGTTTTGTAGTACCTTGACGAATTCCGTGCTGCTGCGTACCCGAAGCTTAAGTTGGAAGAAATCAAAGAAGATTTGTGTCAATTTTATATTAAGCGCTTTTTCATGTAGGATTTGTGTCGATTTGAACTATAATATTATTGATGTTGTAATGATGTATATATATAATTTTGGATATTATAATGGTATTATATTAGTATATATATATTGTCTTACTGATGGCTGAAATAATATCGTCGAAAATAAATTACAGGTCGAAAATATTACAGGTTGAAAACATATTACAGGTCGAAAATATTACAGGTCGACTGGGAGGATTAAATTACAGGCTGCACATTAAAATACCTCATTTAGCAACGAAAGCGCTTTTGAAAAGCGCTCTTAAAGGCCCACCTACTAAAGCGCTTCTTTGTAAAAGCGCTGCCAAAGATTAATAAAAAAGCAAAAAAAAAAAAAAGAAACATACTAAAGCGCTTTTGGAAAAGCGCTCTTATAGGGGGGGCTATCAGAGCGCTTTTTCCAGAAAACCGCTCTTAAAGCTCACCCTATAAGAGCGCTTTTCCAAAAGCGCTTTAGTATGTTGCGTTTTTTTTTTATTTTTTACTCTCACAGGGGGGCCTATCACAGCACTTTTCTGGAAAAAGCGCACTTAAAGGGGGGCCTACAAGAGCGCTTTTTCCAGAAAAGCGCTCTTAAAGGGGGGGCCTACAAGAGCGCTTTTTCCAGAAAAGCGCTCTTATAGGGGGGCCTACCAGAGCGCTTTCTTAAGCGCTTTTGTTACCTTTGCCAGCGCTGCCATTCACAGCGCTTTTAAAGCCCAGAAAAAGCGCTTTTAAAGCCCTTCCGTGTTGTAGTGTCTTCAATCTTCACACTCAGCTGAATCGTTGATGAAGTCTCTTGATAAAAACCCCCAAAATTCACCAATCTTGGAGGACAAAATCCGCAGATTTTGTTCACCAAAAACCCCACAAATCTTCACCCACTGGGAACCTTCAATTCCTTTCCATGGACGTTATCGATCTTGATCACAAACCCTCAACGCAAGAATGATTGTGTGTAATTGTGTTGGAGTTTAGAAGAAGAACGAAGATGAGAAGCCTTTGTGTATCTTTCAATTGTTGGTGTTGAAAATGAATAATTAACAGAAAAAGATATATATATATATATATATAGGTGCTGGTACGTTGATGCAGAGCAAACACATAATTTGGCAAGTTTTGAGAAGATAAGTCGACCTACTTCATTGATTAGGTCGACCTAAATGGAGCAGATTCAACCAAGTTATGATTGTTGCCAGTTGGGTCGACCTGTTGGGGCTTTGGGTCGACCTAAGATCAGTTGAAACTGGTTCTTGGGATTTTTCTTCAGTTTAGGTCGACCTAGGTGCTTGGTTGAGTCGACCTAAATGGGACAGAAGTGAATCTTCTTTGTTTGCTTCAGTTTGAGTCGACCTAAGGACTAGCTGGGTCGACCTAACTGATACAAGTCCATATGCTGAGTAACTGAAGCTTTACAGGTTGACCTAGGCATGTGGTAGGTCGACCTAAAGTGTCTTAGATAGCCAAAAACCTACTTTTCCTTGAGTCATTCACTTGTGCTTTTGTATTTGTTCACTTATGATGTTTGCCATGAATCGAAAACTCCTTGGTGAGTGTAGGCTTGTACTTACAAGTTTCACCAGGAATAATTCTCTTCTTAGTTCCAAGGTTTTAAAACAAAGGGGTGGTTGATGTTTAACAATACAAAACCAATAAAAGAAGGACCAAGCTTTAACAATACAAGGTCAATGGACTAAGAGTGGTTTCACCGGAAATAATTCTCTTCTTAGTCCCAAGGTTTTAAAATAAAAGGTTGGTTGAGCTTAAATAATACAAAACCAAGGGTTGAGTTTAAAAAGGTTGAGCTTTAACAATACAAAACCATTTTTAAAAAAAAGTGTAAAGCTTTAAAAATACTAATCACAAAGTAAAAGAGATTTGGAAAAGAGTTTGAGTACCTTGACAATTTTAGTTAATATCATTCCCATACCTTTGGATTTTTTAGCAACAACTTTAAGTAATCAATAAATGAATACCTCAAGTGTGTGTGTGTGTGTGTGTGTGTGTGTGTGTGTGTGTTTAACATATGTCACAAAAGACAAACAAGTGAGTATGATAATCATTAATATAAACTCAAATGATAATGGCAAGGATGTTTAATACCTTTGGATAAATTCATGTATGAATGAATATGATGGATGATGGGTGAATATATGAATCTCATGCATGTGGGTTAGTAAAGTATATACACCGATAATATAATGAATAAAAAGTACGAAAATACAAGGATAAAAATCAACAAGTATGTACATAAGCAAAAGATAATGATCAAGGTAGACAAATCACATTTAACATGGATAAAAAAACATCAAGAAATTTTTGGATTAGGGTTTGAAATTAGGGTTTTGAAATCACACCTAAACCTAATTGATTTTAGATGATTTAAATACCAAGTTCTGAAAGAGAATTAGTCTAAGGGTACATGGTACAATCAACGAGAAATTATCCTAACCCTATAAAAATATTCACATTAATATTCACAATTTATTCAAAGAGAACATTTAAAAGAAAGAGATTTTCTTTGTATTTTTAAACACATAAAAGACTTGTTTTTTGATTAATCTTTTAATGGTAAAGTAATAAATATTTTTTGGTTTTTTAATAATAATATGAAAATAGGCGAGTTAAATAAAACACACAAAAAGAAACAAGTTAAAAAGATCAATTTTTGCTATTTTAAAAGATTCTCCAAAATTTGAATAAAAGTGAAACAAATGAGTGATAAAAAAAAAGATTTATGGTCAATGGAGTTTGAACTCACTGTAATACGGTGAACTGACTTTTTATCGATCGAAATGTCGCGATTAAGCATGAGTCGCCACCGACTTTTATTTTATCCAAACAAGTTAGAAAGGCTAAAAGAAACAGAAAAAACCTTTTAAATAAAATAGGGTCCGTGGGGTAATTATGCAAAGGGAAGGTGTAAGGCACCCTTTGCATCCATGGTTTTCCATGGGCTCTTAATTGCTTTGCTTTTGTTTTGAAAAGAAATGTAGAAAAGAGATGTGGACTTTATCTCGTAAATGAGCGTAGCCACTTTTGAAGGATTATGAGAAAGAATATGAAAATTTAGAGCAAGGCAAAGCAATTAGGGGCAATTACCTTAAACTTAGATGATAGGTTTCTTTTAGCCTTTCAGGATGAAAGGGTCTATCCTTGCCATAAGAGGGCAGGAAGCCTTTCGTTTGGAGGTAGAAGGGTCATCGAATTATCATTCGCTCAAAGACTGACCCATGCCATAGAGAGGCAGGTTGAGCTTTAACAATACAAAACCATTTTTAAAAAAAAGTGTAAATCTTTAAAAATACTAATCACAAAATAAAAGAGATTTGGAAAAGAGTTTGAGTACCTTGACAATTTTAGTTAATATCATTCCCATACCTTTGGATTTTTTAGCAACAACTTTAAGTAATCAATAAATGAATACCTCAAGTGTGTGTGTGTGTGTGTGTGTGTGTGTGTGTGTTTAACATATGTCACAAAAGACAAACAAGTGAGTATGATAATCATTAATATAAACTCAAATGATAATGGGCAAGGATGTTTAATACCTTTGGATAAATTCATGTATGAATGAATATGATGGATGATGGGTGAATATATGAATCTCATGCATGTGGGTTAGTAAAGTATATACACCGATAATATAATGAATAAAAAGTACGAAAATACAAGGATAAAAATCAACAAGTATGTACATGAGCAAAAGATAATGATCAAGGTAGACAAATCACATTTAACATGGATAAAAAAACATCAAGAAATTTTTGGATTAGGGTTTGAAATTAGGGTTTTGAAATCACACCTAAACCTAATTGATTTTAGATGATTTAAATACCAAGTTCTGAAAGAGAATTAGTCTAAGGGTACATGGTACAATCAACGAGAAATTATCCTAACCCTATAAAAATATTCACATTAATATTCACAATTTATTCAAAGAGAACATTTAAAAGAAAGAGATTTTCTTTGTATTTTTAAACACATAAAAGACTTGTTTTTTGATTAATCTTTTAATGGTAAAGTAATAAATATTTTTTGGTTTTTTAATAATAATATGAAAATAGGCGAGTTAAATAAAACACACAAAAAGAAACAAGTTAAAAAGATCAATTTTTGCTATTTTAAAAGATTCTCCAAAATTTGAATAAAAGTGAAACAAATAAGTGATAAAAAAAGAAAGATTTGTGGTCAATGGATTTTGAACTCACTGTAATACGGTGAACTGACTTTTTATCGATCGAAATGTCGCGGTTAAGCATGAGTCGCCACCGACTTTTATTTTATCCAAACAAGTTAGAAAGGCTAAAAGAAACAGAAAAAACCTTTTAAATAAAATAGGGTCCGGGGGGTAATTATGCAAAGGGAAGGTGTAAGGCACCCTTTGCATCCATGGTTTTCCATGGGCTCTTAATTGCTTTGCTTTTGTTTTGAAAAGAAATGTAGAAAAGAGATGTGGACTTTAGCTCGTAAATGAGCGTAGCCACTTTTGAAGGATTATGAGAAAGAATATGAAAATTTAGAGCAAGGCAAAGCAATTAGGGGCAATTACCTTAAACTTAGATGATAGGTTTCTTTTAGCCTTTCAGGATGAAAGGGTCTATCCTTGCCATAAGAGGGCAGGAAGCCTTTCGTTTGGAGGTAGAAGGGTCATCGAATTATCATTCGCTCAAAGACTGACCCATGCCATAGAGAGGCAGGTAGTCTAAGGGGAAGGATCAGAATAGCCTTTCGTAGGCAACCAGAAGATACCTCAGCCTTTTCCGTAGGAAACTTCCGAGGGTCGAGGTCATGTTAGTGTATCGAAGGCAGCATCATTAGGGACCATGACCTTTAATCGAGGCAACATGGCTGAGGTATCCTCGTATTCGAGGGACTGGCTATTCTGCAAAAAATACAAGGCAACAAGGCAACAGACAACAAGGCAACAGAGAGGTTACCCAAGAGTGTGCGTGTGTGCACCAATCACGTGATTATATTCAAGTATATTATCTTGTAAAATTAATGACTCTAATCCAGTTTAAATTTGCACTCCCTAAATTACTAACCACGCAGTATATAAACAATTATGGGAAGGGGGAAAATGAAACCAGCGGAGGAGAGGGGAATTGTAACCAGCGGGATAAAAACATAAAATAAAATAGGGTTTAGGGTTACCAACAACGTAGCTTTGGCATTTGACAAACCCTGAAAAGGAAAAAGAAGAGACAGAAAACAGAGAGTGAGTGCATTATCGGTTCGAAGGCGAACTTTATTAACCATAAAAGTAAAAAGAATAATGAAATTAAAATTAAAATAGAGAAAGGACACTTAGCTTCGAATTTGATCTGATATGGTTGGCGGGAAGCCTCGGGGTAACCCTGAAAAAGGCAAGGCAGAAACAGTGAAGGCAAGACAAACCCCTGATTTTAAAAGAAAATAAAATATACTTTAAAGATAAGGTACTTAGCTTTGGGTTTTTGATCGGGCGCGTTATCGGAGTGAACCATGTTGATAACCCTGAAAAGAAGACACAAAACAAAAATACTCAGTGTAGGGTTATTTCTTGTGAACCCTAATCAGGATTCGAAGGGAATATGATTTTAATTAATTATTGGTCTCGCGGCCTAATTAATTAAATCAGGATAGAAAAATAAAATCGAGTGTAAAAATAATTTTCATAATTTTGGGATTAAAATAAAATAAATATGGGTTTTTTTAAAGTAATTAAGTAATTTAAATGTAAATTAAAAATAATCTAAATGAAATAACTTTAAAATAAAATATTTATTATTATTATTATTATTATTATGATAAAAAAGAAAAAAATGGTTTTTAGAAAACTAAATAAAGTTTTATTAATAAATAAAAACAAAACAAAACAATATATATATATATATATATATAAATAAAGAGTTATGCAATTAAAAATAAAAAAAAATTAGAAACTTAGCTGGTCGATCCGGTGTGGCGCATCTATGATGGTCTTTGGTGGACTTGCGTGTCCTATGCGTTGGATGAGATGATGCCATGATCTGATGGTGGAGATGCTGGAGGCACATGGTACACACGTACGCCTTGATGCGCTGGATCCATCTGGACTTGAAATCCATACGCGTGCGCAAGCTAACGAACGAGGAAGTGACACGCGTGCGTCTTCAACCTCCGTCCGTCGTATTAGCCCTGGTCCAAGCTTTTACCAACGGACGCTTCCGTTGCTATAACCCTGCAGCTTACGAGTACAAGCAAACCAACACAGAAATTTTTCGCGAGGCCACCAATGAATTCGTCTGGGCCTCACAAACTCACCTATGGCCATGGTTTGGTTCAATTTTACCTGTGCAAGAAAACCCTAAAAGAAACCCTAGAAATCCGTTTATGGCTAATCATAGCTATCAAGCCCAGAATTCAAATTAAAGCTCCAGAAACAATAATTACATCACGATAAACACAAATATACGATTAAAATTGGTTTATGATGCATGTTGTGAGGTGATCGAGTAAGTTTAGAAAGGTGCAAACCAGAGCTTATAGAGGATGATTCTGAGACTTCTGAGTGCTGGAATGAATATGCTCACGTCCTGAAAACACCAAGAGATCAGTTGGAATGCTTCTTTTGGCTTGAATTGGGCTGTAACTCGAAATTGGAGTTTTGGTTTTCTATGACTTTTGAAACTCGGGTTTGGCTTCTTGGATGCAGAATTCTCTAACCCTTGTGCTATGGACTTGTTGTATACTTATAGGTGTGTGATTAGGGTTGATAAAATTGGTCTAAATCTTTGTGAATCAATCTTTGAAAATTTGATTTGAAGCTTGAATGGAATATTTCTAAATATGGCCAATTTCAATTATTTTCTAATCAATTAGTTTATGCACGAATTTGGAATGGATATTGAGATATTTTGGTGATTAATGATGATTGAATTTGGAGAGAAAACAAATCTTTCATTATTTTCATATTTTATATAATTAAATCATGATTTAAATTAATTAAAATCATAAATAATTAATAAAAATTATAAAAATAAAAAGTCTTTGTTTTTATCACGTGGATGGGCCTATAATAAGGGTAGAGCAAAAAGAATGTGAGCCCATTTAGAGATCTTTTGAGTTTTAGGCCTTTTTTCTCTTGTATACCCTTGGAAAATAGATGGACTTGTACACCATGCCATTTCTTCATATCTCAATATTTTTTCAAGATTATGGACTTTTTGAAAACCTTAGAGAGTCCTCTAACCAGTGTCTTTGGTCTCATATCAAAATGATTTTCCATGCTCCTTGTGTGTCCTTTTGAAAAAAGTGTCTTTTTGTTGGCTTTTGAAAAGGACCTATAATGTTTTAGTCCATATCTCTCAAATGAAGCATTTTTGGACTTGGCATGTGAGAGACAATTTTGTAGAGAATCAAATTTCCTTCAATATGAGCTTTGGATGGGAAATTTTTGATGTTCCATGTGAGAGTTATGATTGGTCAAAGTTTAGTTGACTTTTTCTATACAAAACCCTTATTTAGAAACTTTTTGATTTGTTGATTTTTGATCTTTCCTTGATGAACCATGATCAATTCTTGATCAAATGGTGAATGATACTTCAATATGAGGATCTTGACAAAAAACTCAGGAGTTTTGATTGTGGTTTGACCATAGTTTGACTTTTAGGTCAACTAGTCGATTATTGATTGGTTGGGCCATTGAGTGACCAATCATTTGAGCTGAGACTTGATACTTGTCATAGAGGTCATGTGAGACATATTGAGCCATATGGGATGCCTTGGAGCCATTGATTCATTGATTCTCCTTTGAACAAACCAAACCCTAGTTTATGAGCCTTGCTTAGGAGAGCGTGTCTTGGAACTTTGTGTATTGATTTGAATTTGAATAGGAGAAATAGTATGGGAAAATTTTGGGGTATGACAGCTGCCCCTGTTCAATTATCTTAGACCTGAAGATGTAGAGTGGTTAGTATGCCAGTCGGTATCTGAAGGTGGAAGATGATTGAACTCTAGAATACCAAGAAATTTGCCCTAGCTGAAGTAGGGACTTTTGTCGGAGATGGGCTTGAAGATGCCATCCAAATGTTGAGACTGAAGTTTTTGGGAAGTAGTTGTTTAGATGTTGATCGTATAGTAGATGAATTAGATTTTAGGAGAGTTGTTCGCGTCAGCACTGTTCTTAGTAACTGAATTAGACTTTGGAAGATGATCGTGTCTACACCGTTCGTGATGATAGAATTAGATCTTTTTGTCGTGTCAGTACCGTTCTTAATAACTGAATTAGACTTAGGAAACAGTTGATCGTGTCCACACCGTTCGTGATGATGGAATTAGATCTCTGAGAGTTGATCGTGTCAGTACCGTTCGTAGTAACCGAATTAGATCTTGGAGAGATAATCGTGTCTACATCGTTCGTGATGATAGAATTAGATTCTCTTGTCGTGTCAGCACTGTTCGTAGTAACTGAATTAGACTGGGAAGGTCAGTGATCGTGTCTACACCGTTCGTGATGATAGAATTAGATCTCTGAGAGTTGACCGTGTCATTACCGTTCGTAGTAACTGAATTAGATCTTTGAAAATGACCGTGTCATTACCGTTCGTGGTAAATGAATTAGATCTTCGAGCGTTGACCGTGTCAGTACCATTCGTAGTAGCTGAATTAGATCTTTGAAAATGATCGTGTCATTACCGTTCGTGGTAAATGAATTAGATCTTCGAGTGTTGACCGTGTCAGTACCATTCGTAGTAGCTGAATTAGATCTTGGAAAGTTGGAGATTTCGTTCATTTGTCGGTACCTGTATCCTGCAATAGGTATAGTTAGTCTTTATGCAGTGTCATGATGCATGTATTATGCAATGAGTCTCTCAAAATAAATGAGAAACTTTGTATGTTATGGATAAATTCATTGCGAGGTAATGCATGCAATGTATGAATATGTTTATGACATATGATAGGTGAATATGATTTATGTTGTCTTGATTGAGAAAATAAATCTCTATGTCTTTGTGATTTTGATGTCTGATCTTGTTTTGAAGATACTCAGCTGGGGATTTATGATTTCTGCTTGGGGATGATTAGTAACTTGATGTACCCTGATTGGGAATAAAAGATATTAGTAATCCCTGTTGGAGAAGAGCCAAGTGTTGGAGAACCGGTAGTGTTGAAGATGTAAACTCTGTTGGGGAGCCATGTCTTTGTCGGGACGAGAGCATTTGAAGATATCTTCTTAATGATTACTCTGTTGGGATATGATCTTATGAACCCGGCTCTGTGGGGAGACATGTGTGTCTTAAAAGTTGTCCCCAAATTTACCACACCACTGAGTATTGGTCAAGATGTCAAACTAGACTTGCATAGACTTTCCCCTGTTAGTAGGAATTTTGAAAAGATTCGCCTCGCGAGGACTTTATGAGATGTGCACTATGGGCGACATGCCCCTAGTAATCATGGGCCTAGGACAGTGTTCCATGTTGATTGGGAAATAGCTTCAGATCTTCTTTGAATGCATGCCCCTGATTATTTTGGCATCCTTGAGAGATTCTCGGAATCTTGACTTGATTGCCCCAGATTGATCGGGAAATAGTTTGAAACCCACTTTGACTGTTTGGCTTTTGAGAGATTCTTGGGATCTTGACTTGATTGCCCCAGATTGATTGGGCAAAACGTGTCATGCCCCTTGTATACGTAGAAGCCATTGCTTATCTTCGTTAGTCGGGATAACTTTTAGTCATTAGTTGTACCATGTGCAAATTCTTTCTGTTGCTAACATTTGAAATTATGTAGCAGAATTTGTTTAATAATGAATTCATGAGATGCAATGCATAAGTCTGTCTTGAGTTTTTGGAAAACATTAAAACAGGAGATGTAAAAGCGTGATGTTTATAAAAACGTGATATTTGTAACAACGTGATGGTTGTAAAAATGAAATATCAACTCAGCATTTTTGGTAAACCTTAAGGAGTCAGGATACTTTTTTGGTGACAGTATGCTTTCGAACTAACCATGCTTCAATTAGGACTTTCAAGGGTTGTAACGTGGCTTGGTTCGCGGTTTAAGAAACAAAGGATCATGGCTCAAAATTTGATTGTACCCACCCCTCTTCGTGATGATCTTCAATCCTAAGCTCAGTTGATTCAACTTATGCATTCAGGTTCCAAGAGACTTTTGGATTTGCACCTTTGATAATGATGATGGTTCACAAGCAGAGAGAATTTTTGAGATGGCAGTCACTTCTTCCTTTTGGTAGTCAAAACTTTGAGTTGTTCAAGAGTTTATTGACTTTTTCTTTTTTCATCTTTTTGATATCCCTAACTTTTGCCTGAACTGTCTATTTTGAGCTTACAGTCAGCGGGATGCCTTGATTTTTTTGCCTAAGTCATCTTTTGATTTTTTGACTTAGCAGGCTTTTCTTTGTATATATGTTTTTTATTTTTTCCTTTTTGAAAGATATTGACTGCCTTGTTTGATGATTGATGAACCATCATTGGCTTTTGACTGACATCTCCAACACTTCTTTGATGTGTGTGGATGAACGTTGGTGATTGAAACCTCTTGTTGAAAGGTGTACTGAATGATTCTCTTAAAATAGAATGCAACCAAATTAACTGAGAACTACCCTGCCCCAGGTTATGATCAAGGGTTTTAATTTAGTACAAGAAAGAAACTTCTACTTCTTAGGCTCAAAGAGATTGACGAGGGATTAACATCCTTATATCTCCACTGTTTAGGAATTGAAACAATGCCTGTACATCGTCAGCATAGTCCGCTCAAAAGCATACTATATGAGGTTGCGGTATCGTTTTCGTCATCCTCCCTCAAAAGGCATACAGTTTAGCAGGAGTTAAGTATCATAGAACATATGCAAGGTAAAGACACAATTTAAAATGAGTGATAACAAAATAATTTATTCAAGACAAACATATGCAATGCACTGATGATGATTATTAAAACAGATAATGTCTATCATAATTTGAATGTTTAAACAAACAGAACAGAAATTGCAAATGAAAGTAAATCTAATGATCTAAAAAAGTTCATCCTTCTAAACATTAATCAATCTTGTCGTGACTAGGAATGGGAGCGGTGATCACTACAGGAGTCTTGGGATGATTGAATTCAATTTCTGAGAGCACTACAGCGGTGATCACTACAGGAGTCTTGGGAGCACTGATGATGATTATTAAAACAGATAATGTCTATCATAATTTGAATGTTTAAACAAACAGAACAGAAATTGCAAATGAAAGTAAATCTAATGATCTAAAAAAGTTCATCCTTCTAAACATTAATCAATCTTGTCGTGACTAGGAATGGGAGCGGTGATCACTACAGGAGTCTTGGGATGATTGAATTCAATTTCACCGCCATCGATCATGTTTTGAATCCTGTTCTTCAATGGCCAACAATCATTTGTATCATGTCCAGGGCTATTGGAATGATATGTGCACCTCGCATTGGGCTTATAGCTAGGAGCGGAAGTGTTGGGCTTTACAGGAGGATCCCTCACAGTAATCAAGTTTGCTTTCAACAAATGTTGTAATGCCTGAGCCAGTGACATGTTGATCTTCGTGAACTGACGCTTAGGCGCATTTGGCTTGCGTCTTTGTTGTTGTGGAAATGCCCCAGCGGATAGTTTGTGTTCATTACGACCTTTCAGGCTGTGCACAATATTAGCCATAGGAGGTTTCTCAGGTGAATTGGAGTCAATGATCTTGTCATCAATGAGGTCTTGGATCTTGTGTTTCAACGGTCCACAATCCTCTGTATCATGACCAGGACTATTAGAATGATAAGCACATCTCGCATGATACTTATACCCAGGAGCGGGATTAGTAGGAAATGAATATGGAGGCAATAGAGTTATCAAGTTCTGATTGAGCAGTTGTTGTAGAACTTGAGACAGCGGCATGGGTAACAGAGAAAATGATCACTTAGGCTTGGATCTCTGATTATCTTGACCACCTTGATGCTTATGTTGATCCTTCTCCTTCTCGATCAGAAGTGCCTTTAGTTCTTCTTGCCCCTTGTTCAAGTTAAATATCATCTCTTGGAATTGGTTGTTCTGAGCCTGAAGATTTTTAAATGATTGCTCGAGATTCATGATGCTGAAATAAACAGCGAGGAGGTGAGAAACCTATGGTAGAAACCTGTGATGTGATGTTATGAATGCAGGTGCAATGTTTTCCAAGGATCTTTAGGAATTTAGATAGCAACATTAGAAGGTGATTTGGTCGCGTCTTTGTCTGAAGAAATCTGATTTTTGTCTTTGAACGTCTTTCTTTGAGAATCAAGCTCACCATATCGAGTGGGTCATTGCCTCTGATTCGGGATACTTCTGAATTTGAATGCACATAGCTAGAGGAAAATAAATCCTCTTTCCCCTTGATTAGGTACTGTGTCTTTGAATTGGAAGGTATGCGGCTAGAGAAAAATAAATCCTCTTGCCCCTTGATTAAGAAATCAACCTTTGATAAGGGCACCTGAAATTGTGCGCCCTAAATTCCTAAGATCCTTGAAAGGGTTAGTTAAATCATGTTATGCTCATGATGTCATGATGTCATGATGTTATGCGAATGCAGTTCATTAGACTTAGTGTGAGATAGTAAGGACAAACAAGTCCTTTTAACAAAACCTGCAAGGAAACGAAGGTTAGTAGCAAATACGAACAAGTCACATAAGTCACACAATTCACACAATTTTTGGCTTAAGGCTTGCATGGAGTCTGATTAGGTGTCCTTCCCAAGGGAATTTCTATGGATAAGGAGATTTCAGCAACGGGTTCTACCAAGTGACTCAGAATTGTCAGCCCCCTCTAAAGCACCCTCGAACATGGTAAATGCATACCACGCAATGATATTTTAGGAAGAAACCTATCTGAGTTGTAGTATCGGTTAGCGACCATAACTTGGCATGCACCAAGAATAGCCCCCCCACTACGTTCCTAAAAGTCAAGATGGGTTAAAGGTGACTAAAGGTCCCTGAGCTCCGACGCACCCAAAGATACATGCATAAACCTCTCTCATGCAAAAGAGGTACACAATAACCAGTGGAGGCCTAACTCAAGCGCGAACTTCATTTTGACCAACCCCAAGCATGCACAAGGGGGGTCTCCATGACTATGCCGCTCCTAATCTTAAGTGTTCTTGAATCCGGGAATAGGACTCATCCTTCAATTTTCCCAAAACAGCCCTGAAAAATAAAACAAGCAAAACAAGCAATTGAAAACATTTAAGTGATTCCTAAACTTTTAAGGTAACCCCTCTTTTATCGAAAAATCCCCAGCAGAGTCGCCAGTTCTGTAATACGGTGAACTGACTTTTTATCGATCGAAATGTCGCGATTAAGCATGAGTCGCCACCGACTTTTATTTTATCCAAACAAGTTAGAAAGGCTAAAAGAAACAGAAAAAACCTTTTAAATAAAATAGGGTCCGTGGGGTAATTATGCAAAGGGAAGGTGTAAGGCACCCTTTGCATCCATGGTTTTCCATGGGCTCTTAATTGCTTTGCTTTTGTTTTGAAAAGAAATGTAGAAAAGAGATGTGGACTTTATCTCGTAAATGAGCGTAGCCACTTTTGAAGGATTATGAGAAAGAATATAAAAATTTAGAGCAAGGCAAAGCAATTAGGGGCAATTACCTTAAACTTAGATGATAGGTTTCTTTTAGCCTTTCAGGATGAAAGGGTCTATCCTTGCCATAAGAGGGCAGGAAGCCTTTCGTTTGGAGGTAGAAGGGTCATCGAATTATCATTCGCTCAAAGACTGACCCATGCCATAGAGAGGCAGGTTGAGCTTTAACAATACAAAACCATTTTTAAAAAAAAGTGTAAATCTTTAAAAATACTAATCACAAAGTAAAAGAGATTTGGAAAAGAGTTTGAGTACCTTGACAATTTTAGTTAATATCATTCTCATACCTTTGGATTTTTTAGCAACAACTTTAAGTAATCAATAAATGAATACCTCAAGTGTGTGTGTGTGTGTGTGTGTGTGTGTGTGTGTGTTTAACATATGTCACAAAAGACAAACAAGTGAGTATGATAATCATTAATATAAACTCAAATGATAATGGGCAAGGATGTTTAATACCTTTGGATAAATTCATGTATGAATGAATATGATGGATGATGGGTGAATATATGAGTCTCATGCATGTGGGTTAGTAAAGTATATACACCGATAATATAATGAATAAAAAGTACGAAAATACAAGGATAAAAATCAACAAGTATGTACATGAGCAAAAGATAATGATCAAGGTAGACAAATCACATTTAACATGTGTCGCTACCGCAAAAATTAACAGAGTCGCCACTAACATATTTATCCTGAAAAGGAAGGGAATGCCAGCAAACCACAAAACAAAACAACGGTCTCACGACCAGAGAAAAAGGGTAAGGGAGTCGGTTACGCGAGGGGAAGGTATTAGCACCCCTCGCGCCCATCGTACTCGATGGTATCCACGCTTGTGTCTAAAACTATGGGTGTGTAACAAATCTACGCTAATCTGGACTAAAATGAATGCAAAATGTAGGGAAAAGAAAGTGTTATGCTCGCACGGGCCCTACCCCGCTGCCTACGTATCTGTTTTGCAGAATCAGAGCTACCGTAGCTCGGCTAACTAGTTTCTGTTTGTTTTGTATTTTTTAGGTGAACGAGTTACATTCACACTCCGCTGCTCGACCTTTGGAGACTTATGCTTGGGAATGGAGCGGAAATAACAAGCTCTTAAGAAAAGAAAATCAAAGAGTGTGGTTTGTGTTTTAAAAGAATGCATGAGGAAAACCTAAGCTAAGGGGGGAAGCTTGCTACCTAATGTTATCATACAAAGGGTATCAGTCTAAACTAAACTAATCAACCTACGAGGGAAAAGGGAAGCAAACAATGAGCACACAAACGAGCATCCGCTCGTAAAGCAAACAAACCAACGGTACTGACCGAGTGGTAGAAAAGCGGTCCCGCCATAGCCAAGGGGAGAAGCTCAACCCAAGTCAACCAAGCATTAGACCTCGCGAAAATGATCGGGCCATAGACAAGAGGGCGGACCCCTCTCAGCAACCAAGCCGTCACGGATCATAAAGGAAAACGGTGCGTGCGTACACCGAGCATCAACGTCGAGCGACGCGAGCTATAAGAAAGGCGGGGGTCCGATTGCATGAACCCTTTACCTGACATACTCGATAACAAGATCTTTTGCACGTTCGGAAGCAAGCAACGCGAGGCGTGCGCCTACCAAACAGACTCGATGAGACTAGGCGGGGGTTGATTACGAACCCTTGACCGCATGCCTTTCATGAGGACTTAACGGAGTGCCATATAGGACTTATTACACCGTGACTCCCTGCCGCAAAGCACAAATATAAACACACCAACAAAAACAGAGCCTCTTTCGAGGGCTTGGCCAGATGCATGTCTAGGTCCTACTTCTCATGTTAAAGGATGATGCGAGAAAGCGGTAAAAGGGACAAGGAGACGATACCGAACGGATAGCAAATCCGTAATGAGCTAGCAAGCGTAAGCAAAGAAGAAACTTCATGTAATCTAACATCCATCCAAACCAGGAGTCCAGCATAAGCGTCAAAGCGATGCGGTGTGAAAATAAATCACAACCACTATGTAGTGCGTATCAAACACAACCACACAAGCAACCTGCAAGAGAAACACAAGCCAGAAGATACAGGAATATACATCTCAATGAATGAGAGATCAGGTGAATCGCATCGGGAATAGGTTCGTGTCCCACAAATAAAGTGGAACACGACGCAAATCAATCACACCGGAAGCGAACTCGTATCCCACAAGTAAAGTGGAACACGAAGCAAGTCGAATCGCAATCAAAGGCTCTCTCGAAGTACCTCGCACATCTCAACACCCAAATCAGAAATAACAAGACAAACGCGCACCGCCACAGAAAATAATAGCAATTAAATTCTAAAATAAAATCTAACAAAATTAAAATTTTTTTATGACATTTTCATCTAACAATAATAGAACAAAACTATGTACAAGATATCAAAATTCTAACAAAGAAACATCACATGTTTTTTTATTTTTTATTTTTATCAAGCCAAAATTTTAACAAATGATTGATTTTATTACATTTTATTTCTTAAGAAAAATAAGCAAAAGAAACAATTCTAAACATGAATTCTATGAGAATCAGGGGGGTTCTGCATGAAAACAAAGTATAATAGTGATAAGGGCGCATGGCCCATGGGAAGAAGGCCCAACAGAGGTTGTTTTTGTTACAATCAGCAAAAAACAAAGGAGAGAGTGCGTTGGGCTTAGAATTCCGCATGGAGGTCCAATGAGATGTTGATCCACAGTTTCTTACATCACCCTCTTAGATCCTTGTTAATCAGGTTTTAAAACGATTAATCTCAATTAAAGACAAAACCGTTAAGCTAAACAGAATTAAATTGAAAAAGGATTTAGGTTTACGTGCTGCTTGTGAGGCATCAATTCTTCTTCCTCTCTTCCCTCATGAGACCGTAAACGGCGGCGACGGTGGTTCGAGCTCTCCTCCGATCAGAGTTTCTCCGCCTCAAGCTCTTTATCTTCGTCTCAGCGCATCTTTAAGCTTGACGACGAAGCATAATCGGAAAGCCGATTCAAGAACTCGGGAGATGTTACTCTCACTATCAATTCAAAACCTCTCGTCTCTGATTCAATCGAAGAAAAGATCCGGAGTCTCTATAATAAACGGCGGTGATGAGAAAGGACGGAGAATATTCTTCAAGAATCAGTGAGTTTTCGCCATCGCTTCTTCCTCTTAATTTTCTTTTCTGAGTTGCGATTCGTGATGCTGTTGTTGTTGAAGCTGTGTGTAGATTGAAGGATTATCGCTTATGGAAGCCGATGCGTGTCATAGTTCGAAGTTTGCATCGTTCTTGAAGATTCACCGATTGATGTTGTAGTTGGTTGACGATGTTGCGATGATGTTGATGTTTGAAGCGTGATTGCTGCGTGACGAAGGACGAACGAAGTTGACGATGATTCACGATGATGCTGATGAAGATGCCGTGCGGTTCAGAAGGTAGTGAAGATTTTTTCTGTGAATTTGTTCTGGTGAATTGAAGCGTGTTTGAAGATTGTTGCGTTGATGAACACGGTTCAGAGGTTAGCTTTTTGTGATTTGTTACGATTTCTCCCTTTTTCAGTTATGGATTCTCTCTTATTCTTCTGAGTTTTTTTTGTGAATCCAAGGATTGGTGATGAAGAAGATTGGTTATGGTTGAATCTGTGATTGAAGGTTGAATTGTGGAAGATGAAGTTAAGGTGAGAATCGGTGGAGAAGTTTGTTGATTGAAGATGATGAAGTTTGGAGAAGAAGATCAAGGGAGAGAAAAAAGTTTGTTACAGGTTTGTTTGAAGTTTGTTACGACTCTCTTCTCCTTTTTTCTGATATTTCTCCTTCTGAATTTTCTCTGTGATTTTTTGTTATACCGCTCTTCGTTCTGATTTTCTTTTGAATCAATACAAAACCGGTTTATTGTTGGAGATACAAGGGATTTTCTGATGCTGGTCCGATTTTGGTTTTTTTCGTGGTTTTCTGATTCGGTTTTGATGATGCTGAACCGGTTTATACGATTTAGAAGAGTTTATTTGAACTTTGAATTATGCAGGTTATTGGTTCTCTGGATTTGTGCAAGGCGGTTTTAATATAGCTGCAGTACTTTCTCTTGTGCTCACACGGATCAAAGCCACAAGAAGACATGAAAATGACACACCATGGAAGCTTGAAGAAGTATTAGCAGCATGATGATATTCAAGCATATGTTTAAGATCTTTTTCATGGTTTCTCCTTTAATTTTCTATTGCAATTTGGTATTTCTCTGTGTGTAATTTTGTGAAGAACTTTGAATGATAAGCCTAATTTGAAACCAAGTTGAATGATGTTGAACTCGAATTTTGCATTTGAGATAATGAAGATACTTGACCGACTAAATGAATTGTTTTCAAATTCCTGAATGGAATCCAAATGACAACTTCCAAATACTCAACGCATTTAAAACCAACTCGAATCTTTTACTTCTACGCCCCTTTGGGAATATTGAATTTATAGCACACATGAACAAATACATCATCATATTGAATCCAAATCAGTCTTCACTTTCGATGGGATCAAATCAACTAGTCTTCTCGTTAAGCCTTAATTTCCATCTTTAACTTGTATTGCAAGCAACTAGTAACAATGTTGAGGATAAAACTTCATTGATTAAAATGAACCCACAAGTCTAACTCTCACACCATGACATGCACTGTACGTCAATCTGACATAACAATAAAGCTTTGAGGAATTGTTGAGGAAGATAAGAATCGAAGCACATAAGAACTCCTCAACATAAAAATCCAATGAAGCCCAGTTGAATTAACAATTGATAGCACCTTATAAGAAACTCTTTATTATTTTTCTTGATTTTCGAAATGACGAAATAAACGTCATTATTAACTTAGGGCACTGGAAAAGAGGGCAAATTTTGGGGTGCAACAGCTGCCCCTATTCAAACTTCTTGAACCTGACGAGTGAGAAATGAAAGTTTCGAACCGTTGAGGTGGAAGGAGATTGAATACCAGAATGAACTCGAAAATTTGCGCTCTTGATCAATAGAAGATTCCATCTTGCAATAAGAAGGAATGTACCACCCCGCAAGCAGGGAGAAAAAACTTCAATTGACCTGGATAATTAAATAAGCTCCAACTTGCGATAAGAAGGAACAAACAACCCCATTGCTGAGGGAAAAACTTCAATTGGTCTGGGCACCAAGAGAAGGTTGACATCTTCGATTGATCTGTGTATCAAAGCGAAATAGACGTCTTTGGCCGATCTGAATATCGGAAATAAGAATGTCTTCAACTGATCTGGGGACATCAGGACTGAGCAGACATGTCTTCTTCTGGCGAAAATAAATCGTCAGGTGGGTGGATATCCTCAACTGATCGGAACCATCAGGAATGTGTCCTTCTACTGATCTGGGGGCATCAGGAAGGAAATGGATATCCTCAACCGATCTGGGGGCATCGGGAATTTTAAAGAATGCTTTCAACTGATCTGGGGACATCAGGACTGAGCAAGCAAGTCTTCTTCCGACGAAAATAAATCGTCAGGTGGGTGGAAGTCCTCAACTGATCGGAAACATCAGGATTGTGCCTTCTACTGATCTGGGGGCATCAGGAAGAAAATGGACCTCCTCAACCGATCTGGGGACATCGGGAATCAAGATTGTCTTCAACTGATCTGGGGACATCAGGACTGAGCAGACATATCTTCTTCTGAACGAACTAAATCGTCAGGGAATGGATATTTCCGACTGATCTGAGGCATCAGAGGGCTTGCTCCTTCGGAAGATCTTAGAGATCCGGAGGCGGTTCTTTCAACTGAACTGAATTTCAGGATAAGAACAAATATCCTCAACCGATCTGGTACATCGGGAATAGGAGTGTCTTCAACTGACCTGGCGATATCAGGAATAATAGACAGTCCTCTTCTGATGAAATAAATCATCAGGAGATATCTCCGACTGATCTGAGGCATCAGTGGGCTAGCTCCTTCGGAAGATCTTGGGAGATCCGGAGGCGATTCCTTCAACTAATCTGGATATTAGGATAGGAACAGATATCTTCAACCGATCTGGGGACATCGGGAATAAGCATGACTTTCATCTGATCTGACAATGTCAGGGAGAGGGAGACAAACTTCTTCTGATTTAGACATCAGGATAAGCGCTTGTAATGACTAGGCGAATATTGCTCTCTGGGGAGCATTTGAATATGGATAACTTTCATGCAGAAAGAGACATATATGATATGATTAATGCATGATGCATGTATGAATGTGTATGGAATAACTTTTGCGAGGACGAAGATGCTACACGCTTAGAGAATGCAATGCGAATGATGCATGATTCGAACATTGCTTAGGGAGACAACGGAGGAGCACTGAATTGCTGAAGAAATCCTGGAGAGAGTATGGAACTCTGCGGGGAGGACAAGACGAGTGACCAAGGGTCACCAACTGCGAGCTGGCAAAGATGGATCAAAAATCTGCTGGAGACGATCAAATCTGGATGCGAGCTCTGCTTGGGGAATAAATCTTGCTTGAAGATAAGAACATCCCACTTAACTGCTTGGGGAAGACCCTAACAACTTCATTGGAGAAGCAAATTCTCGACACTCTGAGGATGTGGAGATACGGGCAAGTCATGGAAACAACTCTGATGGGGAGTGACCAACTTGCTTGTATAGGACGTATTCCGCTGGGGAAATCCTTGAAGGACACAGATTCTGCTGAGTATGCATGTGAATCTCTGCTGAGGAAAGACTCAGTGGGGAATATTAATACTTCTGCATAGTGGTCCACTGGGGAGATGAGAGATCCACTGGGGATAAGGAACTTAGCATCAGAACCTCTTGTTAAGATCACTCCACTAGGGAATAAGATGACTCTCCTGGGGAAAACAGATCAATCTGTTGGAGAGAGAAGCGCTCTACTGGGGAAAGAGAGGCATTTGGGCAAGGAACCTCATTAAGAGCTTGCTGGGGAATCAGATACCATCCAATCACGACTCAACTGGGGAGAAGACATTCCACCGGGGAACAAGACTTCTGAAGCACGAAGATTGCATTGAGATGTGCTTTGCTGAGGAGATGAGAATCTTGGAACAAAGAAAACCTCGTCTGAATGTACTCAGCTGGGGGAATGGGAATCTCTCACTTGGCTAGATCCACCAACGTGCTGACATGATGCGCTCAAAAGGATGTACCTGCGAGATAAACGAATGAAAAATGCCCCAAGATATAGCATGACGTCCACGGGATTTCCTCACCTGGCAGAGGATAGTGATGCTCACCCACAGTGGGCAAATGCAAGAGCAAACAGATTATCAAACATCTGAGCTTTGAAACTTTCCATACGGGTGTTGGATTCGAAGAGTTGACAGGCAAGCACTGATTAGAATACCAAACAAGTATCGACCAGAGTATCAAGCAAACATTGGTTCTCCGAGAAGATGCCACCAGGAAGTGGGCTAATGGGTCAAGCAAGTGTTGACTTCAAAGGGACCAAACAGGCATTGGCTTTCATAGTGTTCTGCATATTCGTATTGATTTTAAAGATGCCAGTCAAGTAAAGGGCTTACAGACACATTGGAGTGTATATGACAACTATCTGCAGCTGTTGGAAATCCACGACACGAGGGTCGAAAAGACAACAAATGGTTGTAAACTCACGACTCGAGGGTCGAAAAGGAGATAAACTCACGACACGAGGGTCGGAAAGGATGATAAACTCACGACTCGAGGGTCGAAAAGGAGATAAACTCACGACTCGAGGGTCGGGAAGGAGGTAAACTCACGACTCGAGGGTCGGAAAGCAAAGGACAACTCACGACACGAGGGTCGGAAAGCAAAGAATTCACAACACGAGGGTTGGAAACTCACGACTCGAGGGTCGGAAAGCAAATGAACTCGATCTCCACATGACATGACTCTGGTTGAGGTATACCAATAACCAACGCTTGCAACCTCTGGAAGAGATTTGAAAATCACACTGAAATGCAAAGATGCCACTGAAGATTGGACTTTCAGCTTCAGACCATTGAGGATGACGACCCTGATGGTTCTCAAGTTCATAAGTTGTTTAGCTCACACCCGAACTTTAAATTGAACACCTCTGGATGAGGAAAGAATGACATTGTATATTGCTTTGCCCCAGCTTGTAAGGACTTTGAAGAGATTCGTCAAGTAAGAACTTCTTGAGATTCGTGCTATCATAGAAAACTTGCCCCAGTATCACGACTTTTGAAACCATGCCCCTGCTTGACATGTATTGGAGGTAGCTTTGATTGTGCTTGGGTGAATGCCCCTGATTGCTTAGCACTTTGAGAGATTCTTTGAATCTTGACTTGATTGTCTCAGATTGAGCAAAAAATTTACTCGACAGAGTATTCAACTGCTTCTGTGCCCCTGAGGGTGATCAGACTTTGAAATATTCTCGCTTCAACTCAACGGAGTTCTGAAGACAACTCGCCCTTCGGGAGGAATAAACTTTTCATCTGAAGTTCATGATGGAAACTTTCCTGATGTTAAGCACTTGTTCATATGCAAAGAATGTTTATTATGAGAAATATAATTCTAATGCAAAGAGTATGTTTGTCTCGAAGTTAAAAGAAACTTTTTGAAAAGATGTCGTAACATCTATTTTTTTATTAAAGAAAGATGGTGTGATACCAACTCAAGCATTTAGCGGACCTCCTAGGAGTCAGTTTACCGTATTCTCATGTATAGTGTGCTTTCGAATTAACCATGCTTCAGTTAGGACTTTTGAGGGTTGTAACGTGGCCAGGTTCACGGTTTAAGAAAAAAGGATTTTTAGGCTCAAATTATTTGGTGCCCACCCACTTCATGATGTTCTCCAGTCCTAAGTTCAGTTAACTCGATGCGAGCATTCATCCTTCAAGAGGAGTTTGAGATGATTGAGGAATCAAATGAGGCGTTCGGACATGGCCGTCACTTTACCTTTCGTTTCTGGTGTCTTATCACACGACTTTGTTCTTTTGATGAGGATTCTTATTTTTGTAATCCTTGTTTTTTTTTCTTTTGCTCTGCTTTTTTTTTGTTTCCCTAACTTTTGCCTGGACAAATTCTTTTGAATTTTGATTTGGATGTCCAGCGGGATGCCCTAACTTTTGCCTAAGTCACATGCTTTCAACTTGTTGACTTAGCGGGCTCTTTTTCTTTTTTTTCTTTCTTTTCTTTCTTTCTTTTTTTGAACAAGTCGTGTGATCCTGAATCTCAGATTTGTTGGAAGTGATTGTGACTGCCTGAGTCTTTGATTGATGAAGAATTACCGTTGTGGTATCGTCATATTTTGACCTCCTGATGTGAGGGATAAACCACAACGACTTTGATGTTGGTCTCGACCTCCTGATGTGAGGGATAAATTTGATGTCTCGACCTCCTGAGGTGAGGGATAATCGTTGTGGATTTGACTTTCCTCAACCTTTTGAAAGATAGCCATTGTTGTATCTTTAGATGTGTGCTCTTGATGAATTTTGAATGCTCAATCAGGTTAACTGAATACTACCCGCCCCTGGGTTAAATGTGAGGTTTTTTATTTTGAGAAAAGAAACTCCTACTTCGAAGGCTCAAAGGGGTTAACGAGGGTTTCACTCCCTTATATCTCCAGTGTTTGGGAATTGAAACAATGCCTGTACATCATCAACAGGGTTCTACTCAAAAGCATACCATTTGAGGTTCTTGGTATTATGTTCATCATTCTCCCTTCAGAATTATCATGCTTTATCAACAAGAGTTTAGTATCACAAAAAGCATAAAAAACATATAAGAGCAAAAGCGAATGGATTTTTTCAAGACAAACATATCCAATGCATTATGATTATAGTTCAAAAACAAACAAGTTTTATATACAAACAGTATTGAACAAAGCAAGAAAGCTTAAACATGAACATGCATGATGAATTAGGAATTTCCAATGTTGAGGAGATCCTCTCCGTATGGACTTATTGCTTCAAAAGATCCACTGAGTTGGAGGAGAACTTCAATTCTGGCCTTTAAGTGCGAATGTGATAGCCTTTGTGTCAATCAGGTCTCAAACCTTGTCTTTGAATGACTTACAGCCTTCAATCAGATAACCAAGTGCCTCTAGAGTGGAAAGCACACCCAGCACTACGTCAGAACACTTTAGATCACTTCCTGGAAGAAGATTTTGGCGAGGCCATATGAAAGTTGTAAGCGCTCAGCTTTAGGGATTTGAGATGTGCCAGTGGTGCATAAACTCAAGATACAAGGCGTCTTGCTTATCCCTCGGTCGGGAGCCCTAAAAAATAGCGACTGGAGTTTATGAATGCTTTAGGGATTTGAGCTGCCAATGATGCGAACTCAAGAACACGGAGTCTTGCTTATCCCTCGGTCGGGAGCCCTAAATATGGCTGCTGAAACAGAAATCACCATCATGAATGGAGGAACTTGTATTACTGTCGGCAAACAACAATAACTTCTACCGCTTGGTCGTCAAAGTCGTTACTTGGAACACCCAAGAGTTGTTGGGAAGAAAGCCTCTGGTAGTACAAGTTGCGAGTGATTCTTATGAGTTACCCCTTGAGGAGAATCAAACATTCTACTTGCAGCAGATGAAATGGGATTGACTAGTAGAAACCATTATGAATAAACTTCATCATCTTTGTATCAAGCAAGTTCTGGACTCTGCGTACCTCAACACCTTGTAAGGCTTGACATTACGACCAGGTTCCCCGAGAATGGAAAACACCGAGTATTGTCATCGAAATCAGGAGAGTTATTTGTGGTGGGAAAGATCCAAAGCAATGAACCTTAACCAACTGAAATTCCATTAAGCAGGGAAGCCACTGGACATAAGGCATTACGATTCTCATCAGCTTGTTTCTCTTACTCTTTCCTTCTCTGTTGACAAGAAAATGTTAGCGACAAGGAAACTCCAGGAGGAGGAGGTGACTCGGAATATGAAGCAGAACCTTGAGAATGAGAGGTGTCTCTGCATATCACTCTCGATTACTGTCTGGCAGAAAATTCTGGCGAAGTCACACGGAATTTGTAATGCTTTAGGGATTCGAGCAATGCAAATGGTGCAATGCTCAAGATAGACAATGTCTTGCTTATCCCTCGTGCGGGAGCCCCAAGCAATTTCAAAGAGTTGTAGATACTAACATCACGACCAGGTGCCCCAGAATAGAACCCACACCTAGTGTCATTGTCATCAAGCAAATAATCTGTAGATATCCACACAGTACGGAGCTTAACCAGTTGCAAATAAATCAAGCATGGAAGCAAATGAGCATAAGACAAGTCTTCCAAAAGAACCTCAACTGAGCTTTCCTCTTGGTCACCCCACAAAGTTGTATCATGACTGATCTTTGAGCACACAATAAGAATAAGTCAAGTCTCTGAATTTGGAGATAGTACCAAGTCTGAATAAGAGATCCTCGAGCTTGAACACCTGTTATGCATGGAATGTATGAGATGCATGATATGAATACAATGCCATGTTCATTCAATTTCCAAGGAATCCTCGTGTTTTGATTTTTTAGATAGCAAAAGATAGAAGAGCTCGACACGAGGCTTAAAGACACGATTCCTGGGAAATGGATGGAACACGTATGCTAGTATGCTAGTTATTTTTTGTACATCATTTTTTTGGAAAGTAAATATGCAATGATGCAAAGTGGTGGGAACCACAATACTGGATATATCTGATGATGCCGAGAAATCACACGACCCAGGTTCAAAGGTTCGGCATAGTTTTGGACCACCACACAAACCATAAGTCACCAACGGAGCAAGTTACCATCGGAACCAGCACATATAGTCACCAACACACTGGAATAGAACATAGATTACCACTCGAACAAGAACCATAGTACCCCACGAACAGGAACCAATAGTACACTCAAAAAGATCAACGGTAACCCACGAACAATGACCGTTGTAACAACCCTCGAACGAGAACAGCGGTAACCCACGAACGAGGATAGTGGTAACCCTCGAACAAGAACAGCGGTAACCCACGAACAAGAACCGAAGTCACCATCAATGTACCTGTTAAGCAATGATTGATTCCCGCCCCACTCACGGGTAAATCTAGGCCAAGGTAGGTCGAAAAGCCAACAGAGGATCGAATGTAGGCGTTATCATACGATATTGCCTCATTCCACCAAGCTCTGCCCGTGGATACGTGATCAGATCAATCAGGCATACGCCTTCTGTCCGTCACGGCCACTCTAGTCCTAGTTCCTAAGGTATCACTCATAGCCGGGGTATTGGGCCTTTTACCTCTTGAAACACCCACCCACAGATAGAAATCCAGACAGTCCAGAATATGATGCAGAAAAGTAAAAGCGCACATAGAATGCAATGCAAACAGGTAAATATGCAAAGCAGTAAAGCACCCAAAGATAAACACACAAGCGCTAGGATCGACTCGCTGAGTCCGGACCAGCAACAGGTCAAGACGTCCCCAGCAGAGTCGCCAGCTGTCGCTACCGCGAAAATTAACAGAGTCGCCACTAACATATTTATCCTGAAAAGGAAGGGAATGCCAGCAAACCACAAAACAAAACAACGGTCTCACGACCAGAGAAAAAGGGTAAGGGAGTCGGTTACGCGAGGGGAAGGTATTAGCACCCCTCGCGCCCATCGTACTCGATGGTATCCACGCTTGTGTCTAAAACTATGGGTGTGTAACAAATCTACGCTAATCTGGACTAAAATGAATGCAAAATGTAGGGAAAAGAAAGTGTTATGCTCGCACGGGCCCTACCCCGCTGCCTACGTATCTGTTTTGCAGAATCAGAGCTACCGTAGCTCGGCTAACTAGTTTCTGTTTGTTTTGTATTTTTTAGGTGAACGAGTTACATTCACACTCCGCTGCTCGACCTTTGGAGACTTATGCTTGGGAATGGAGCGGAAATAACAAGCTCTTAAGAAAAGAAAATCAAAGAGTGTGGTTTGTGTTTTAAAAGAATGCATGAGGAAAACCTAAGCTAAGGGGGGAAGCTTGCTACCTAATGTTATCATACAAAGGGTATCAGTCTAAACTAAACTAATCAACCTACGAGGGAAAAGGGAAGCAAACAATGAGCACACAAACGAGCATCCGCTCGTAAAGCAAACAAACCAACGGTACTGACCGAGTGGTAGAAAAGCGGTCCCGCCATAGCCAAGGGGAGCAGCTCAACCCAAGTCAACCAAGCATTAGACCTCGCGAAAATGATCGGGCCATAGACAAGAGGGCGGACCCCTCTCAGCAACCAAGCCGTCACGGATCATAAAGGAAAACGGTGCGTGCGTACACCGAGCATCAACGTCGAGCGACGCGAGCTATAAGAAAGGCGGGGGTCCGATTGCATGAACCCTTTACCTGACATACTCGATAACAAGATCTTTTGCACGTTCGGAAGCAAGCAACGCGAGGCGTGCGCCTACCAAACAGACTCGATGAGACTAGGCGGGGGTTGATTACGAACCCTTGACCGCATGCCTTTCATGAGGACTTAACGGAGTGCCATATAGGACTTATTACACCGTGACTCCCTGCCGCAAAGCACAAATATAAACACACCAACAAAAACAGAGCCTCTTTCGAGGGCTTGGCCAGATGCATGTCTAGGTCCTACTTCTCATGTTAAAGGATGATGCGAGAAAGCGGTAAAAGGGACAAGGAGACGATACCGAACGGATAGCAAATCCGCAATGAGCTAGCAAGCGTAAGCAAAGAAGAAACTTCATGTAATCTAACATCCATCCAAACCAGGAGTCCAGCATAAGCGTCAAAGCGATGCGGTGTGAAAATAAATCACAACCACTATGTAGTGCGTATCAAACACAACCACACAAGCAACCTGCAAGAGAAACACAAGCCAGAAGATACAGGAATATACATCTCAATGAATGAGAGATCAGGTGAATCGCATCGGGAATAGGTTCGTGTCCCACAAATAAAGTGGAACACGACGCAAATCAATCACACCGGAAGCGAACTCGTATCCCACAAGTAAAGTGGAACACGAAGCAAGTCGAATCGCAATCAAAGGCTCTCTCGAAGTACCTCGCACATCTCAACACCCAAATCAGAAATAACAAGACAAACGCGCACCGCCACAGAAAATAATAGCAATTAAATTCTAAAATAAAATCTAACAAAATTAAAATGTTTTTTATGACATTTTCATCTAACAATAATAGAACAAAACTATGTACAAGATATCAAAATTCTAACAAAGAAACATCACATGTTTTTTTATTTTTTTTTTTTATCAAGCCAAAATTTTAACAAATGATTGATTTTATTACATTTTATTTCTTAAGAAAAATAAGCAAAAGAAACAATTCTAAACATGAATTCTATGAGAATCAGGGGGGTTCTGCATGAAAACAAAGTATAATAGTGATAAGGGCGCATGGCCCATGGGAAGAAGGCCCAACAGAGGTTGTTTTTGTTACAATCAGCAAAAAACAAAGGAGAGAGTGCGTTGGGCTTAGAATTCCGCATGGAGGTCCAATGAGATGTTGATCCACAGTTTCTTACATCACCCTCTTAGATCCTTGTTAATCAGGTTTTAAAACGATTAATCTCAATTAAAGACAAAACCGTTAAGCTAAACAGAATTAAATTGAAAAAGGATTTAGGTTTACGTGCTGCTTGTGAGGCATCAATTCTTCTTCCTCTCTTCCCTCATGAGACCGTAAACGGCGGCGACGGTGGTTCGAGCTCTCCTCCGATCAGAGTTTCTCCGCCTCAAGCTCTTTATCTCCGTCTCAGCGCATCTTTAAGCTTGACGACGAAGCATAATCGGAAAGCCGATTCAAGAACTCGGGAGATGTTACTCTCACTATCAATTCAAAACCTCTCGTCTCTGATTCAATCGAAGAAAAGATCCGGAGTCTCTATAATAAACGGCGGTGATGAGAAAGGACGGAGAATATTCTTCAAGAATCAGTGAGTTTTCGCCATCGCTTCTTCCTCTTAATTTTCTTTTCTGAGTTGCGATTCGTGATGCTGTTGTTGTTGAAGCTGTGTGTAGATTGAAGGATTATCGCTTATGGAAGCCGATGCGTGTCATAGTTCGAAGTTTGCATCGTTCTTGAAGATTCACCGATTGATGTTGTAGTTGGTTGACGATGTTGCGATGATGTTGATGTTTGAAGCGTGATTGCTGCGTGACGAAGGACGAACGAAGTTGACGATGATTCACGATGATGCTGATGAAGATGCCGTGCGGTTCAGAAGGTAGTGAAGATTTTTTCTGTGAATTTGTTCTGGTGAATTGAAGCGTGTTTGAAGATTGTTGCGTTGATGAACACGGTTCAGAGGTTAGCTTTTTGTGATTTGTTACGATTTCTCCCTTTTTCAGTTATGGATTCTCTCTTATTCTTCTGAGTTTTTTTTGTGAATCCAAGGATTGGTGATGAAGAAGATTGGTTATGGTTGAATCTGTGATTGAAGGTTGAATTGTGGAAGATGAAGTTAAGGTGAGAATCGGTGGAGAAGTTTGTTGATTGAAGATGATGAAGTTTGGAGAAGAAGATCAAGGGAGAGAAAAAAGTTTGTTACAGGTTTGTTTGAAGTTTGTTACGACTCTCTTCTCCTTTTTTCTGATATTTCTCCTTCTGAATTTTCTCTGTGATTTTTTGTTATACCGCTCTTCGTTCTGATTTTCTTTTGAATCAATACAAAACTGGTTTATTGTTGGAGATACAAGGGATTTTCTGATGCTGGTCCGATTTTGGTTTTTTTCGTGGTTTTCTGATTCGGTTTTGATGATGCTGAACCGGTTTATACGATTTAGAAGAGTTTATTTGAACTTTGAATTATGCAGGTTATTGGTTCTCTGGATTTGTGCAAGGCGGTTTTAATATAGCTGCAGTACTTTCTCTTGTGCTCACACGGATCAAAGCCACAAGAAGACATGAAAATGACACACCATGGAAGCTTGAAGAAGTATTAGCAGCATGATGATATTCAAGCATATGTTTAAGATCTTTTTCATGGTTTCTCCTTTAATTTTCTATTGCAATTTGGTATTTCTCTGTGTGTAATTTTGTGAAGAACTTTGAATGATAAGCCTAATTTGAAACCAAGTTGAATGATGTTGAACTCGAATTTTGCATTTGAGATAATGAAGATACTTGACCGACTAAATGAATTGTTTTCAAATTCCTGAATGGAATCCAAATGACAACTTCCAAATACTCAACGCATTTAAAACCAACTCGAATCTTTTACTTCTACGCCCCTTTGGGAATATTGAATTTATAGCACACATGAACAAATACATCATCATATTGAATCCAAATCAGTCTTCACTTTCGATGGGATCAAATCAAC
Source organism: Vicia villosa (assembly GCF_029867415.1). Lineage (NCBI taxonomy): Eukaryota > Viridiplantae > Streptophyta > Magnoliopsida > Fabales > Fabaceae > Vicia > Vicia villosa. The sequence continues at coordinate 86,307,315 of NC_081181.1, read as the reverse complement.
TAGTCTTCTCGTTAAGCCTTAATTTCCATCTTTAACTTGTATTGCAAGCAACTAGTAACAATGTTGAGGATAAAACTTCATTGATTAAAATGAACCCACAAGTCTAACTCTCACACCATGACATGCACTGTACGTCAATCTGACATAACAATAAAGCTTTGAGGAATTGTTGAGGAAGATAAGAATCGAAGCACATAAGAACTCCTCAACATAAAAATCCAATGAAGCCCAGTTGAATTAACAATTGATAGCACCTTATAAGAAACTCTTTATTATTTTTCTTGATTTTCGAAATGACGAAATAAACGTCATTATTAACTTAGGGCACTGGAAAAGAGGGCAAATTTTGGGGTGCAACAACATGGATAAAAAAACATCAAGAAATTTTTGGATTAGGGTTTGAAATTAGGGTTTTGAAATCACACCTAAACCTAATTGATTTTAGATGATTTAAATACCAAGTTCTGAAAGAGAATTAGTCTAAGGGTACATGGTACAATCAACGAGAAATTATCCTAACCCTATAAAAATATTCACATTAATATTCACAATTTATTCAAAGAGAACATTTAAAAGAAAGAGATTTTCTTTGTATTTTTAAACACATAAAAGACTTGTTTTTTGATTAATCTTTTAATGGTAAAGTAATAAATATTTTTTGGTTTTTTAATAATAATATGAAAATAGGCGAGTTAAATAAAACACACAAAAAGAAACAAGTTAAAAAGATCAATTTTTGCTATTTTAAAAGATTCTCCAAAATTTGAATAAAAGTGAAACAAATAAGTGATAAAAAAAAGATTTATGGTCAATGGAGTTTGAACTCACTGTAATACGGTGAACTGACTTTTTATCGATCGAAATGTCGCGATTAAGCATGAGTCGCCACCGACTTTTATTTTATCCAAACAAGTTAGAAAGGCTAAAAGAAACAGAAAAAACCTTTTAAATAAAATAGGGTCCGGGGGGTAATTATGCAAAGGGAAGGTGTAAGGCACCCTTTGCATCCATGGTTTTCCATGGGCTCTTAATTGCTTTGCTTTTGTTTTGAAAAGAAATGTAGAAAAGAGATGTGGACTTTAGCTCGTAAATGAGCGTAGCCACTTTTGAAGGATTATGAGAAAGAATATGAAAATTTAGAGCAAGGCAAAGCAATTAGGGGCAATTACCTTAAACTTAGATGATAGGTTTCTTTTAGCCTTTCAGGATGAAAGGGTCTATCCTTGCCATAAGAGGGCAGGAAGCCTTTCGTTTGGAGGTAGAAGGGTCATCGAATTATCATTCGCTCAAAGACTGACCCATGCCATAGAGAGGCAGGTAGTCTAAGGGGAAGGATCAGAATAGCCTTTCGTAGGCAACCAGAAGATACCTCAGCCTTTTCCGTAGGCAACTTCCGAGGGTCGAGGTCATGTTAGTGTATCGAAGGCAGCATCATTAGGGACCATGACCTTTAATCGAGGCAACATGGCTGAGGTATCCTCGTATTCGAGGGACTGGCTATTCTGCAAAAAATACAAGGCAACAAGGAAACAGACAACAAGGCAACAGAGAGGTTACCCAAGAGTGTGCGTGTGTGCACCAATCACGTGATTATATTCAAGTATATTATCTTGTAAAATTAATGACTCTAATCCAGTTTAAATTTGCACTCCCTAAATTACTAACCACGCAGTATATAAACAATTATGGGAAGGGGGAAAATGAAACCAGCGGAGGAGAGGGGAATTGTAACCAGCGGGATAAAAACATAAAATAAAATAGGGTTTAGGGTTACCAACAACGTAGCTTTGGCATTTGACAAACCCTGAAAAGGAAAAAGAAGAGACAGAAAACAGAGAGTGAGTGCATTATCGGTTCGAAGGCGAACTTTATTAACCATAAAAGTAAAAAGAATAATGAAATTAAAAGTAAAATAGAGAAAGGACACTTAGCTTCGAATTTGATCTGATATGGTTGGCGGGAAGCCTCGGGGTAACCCTGAAAAAGGCAAGGCAGAAACAGTGAAGGCAAGACAAACCCCTGATTTTAAAAGAAAATAAAATATACTTTAAAGATAAGGTACTTAGCTTTGGGTTTTTGATCGGGCGCGTTATCGGAGTGAACCATGTTGATAACCCTGAAAAGAAGACACAAAACAAAAATACTCAGTGTAGGGTTATTTCTTGTGAACCCTAATCAGGATTCGAAGGGAATATGATTTTAATTAATTATTGGTCTCGCGACCTAATTAATTAAATCAGGATAGAAAAATAAAATCGAGTGTAAAAATAATTTTCTTAATTTTGGGATTAAAATAAAATAAATATGGGTTTTTTTAAAGTAATTAAGTAATTTAAATGTAAATTAAAAATAATCTAAATGAAATAACTTTAAAATAAAATATTTATTATTATTATTATTATTATTATTATGATAAAAAAGAAAAAAATGGTTTTTAGAAAATTAAATAAAGTTTTATTAATAAATAAAAACAAAACAAAACAAAATATATATATATATATATATATAAATATAAATAAAGAGTTATGCAATTAAAAATAAAAAAAAATTAGAAACTTAGCTGGTCGATTCGGTGTGGCGCATCTATGATGGTCTTTGGTGGACTTGCGTGTCCTATGCGTTGGATGAGATGATGCCATGATCTGATGGTGGAGATGCTGGAGGCACATGGTACACACGTACGCCTTGATGCGCTGGATCCATCTGGACTTGAAATCCATACGCGTGCGCAAGCTAACGAACGAGGAAGTGACACGCGTGCGTCTTCAACCTCCGTCCGTCGTATTAGCCCTGGTCCAAGCTTTTACCAACGGACGCTTCCGTTGCTATAACCCTGCAGCTTACGAGTACAAGCAAACCAACACAGAAATTTTTCGCGAGGCCACCAATGAATTCGTCTGGGCCTCACAAACTCACCTATGGCCATGGTTTGGTTCAATTTTACCTGTGCAAGAAAACCCTAAAAGAAACCCTAGAAATCCGTTTATGGCTAATCATAGCTATCAAGCCCAGAATTCAAATTAAAGCTCCAGAAACAATAATTACATCACGATAAACACAAATATACGATTAAAATTGGTTTATGATGCATGTTGTGAGGTGATCGAGTAAGTTTAGAAAGGTGCAAACCAGAGCTTATAGAGGATGATTCTGAGACTTCTGAGTGCTGGAATGAATATGCTCACGTCCTGAAAACACCAAGAGATCAGTTGGAATGCTTCTTTTGGCATGAATTGGGCTGTAACTCGAAATTGGAGTTTTGGTTTTCTATGACTTTTGAAACTCGGGTTTGGCTTCTTGGATGCAGAATTCTCTAACCCTTGTGCTATGGACTTGTTGTATACTTATAGGTGTGTGATTAGGGTTGATAAAATTGGTCTAAATCTTTGTGAATCAATCTTTGAAAATTTGATTTGAAGCTTGAATGGAATATTTCTAAATATGGCCAATTTCAATTATTTTCTAATCAATTAGTTTATGCACGAATTTGGAATGGATATTGAGATATTTTGGTGATTAATGATGATTGAATTTGGAGAGAAAACAAATCTTTCATTATTTTCATATTTTATATAATTAAATCATGATTTAAATGAATTAAAATCATAAATAATTAATAAAAATTATAAAAATAAAAAGTCTTTGTTTTTATCACGTGGATGGGCCTATAATAAGGGTAGAGCAAAAAGAATGTGAGCCCATTTAGAGATCTTTTGAGTTTTAGGCCTTTTTTCTCTTGTATACCCTTGGAAAATAGATGGACTTGTACACCATGTCATTTCTTCATATCTCAATATTTTTTCAAGATTATGGACTTTTTGGAAACCTTAGAGAGTCCTCTAACCAGTGTCTTTGGTCTCATATCAAAATGATTTTCCATGCTCCTTGTGTGTCCTTTTGAAAAAAGTGTCTTTTTGTTGGCTTTTGAAAAGGACCTATAATGTTTTAGTCCATATCTCTCAAATGAAGCATTTTTGGACTTGGCATGTGAGAGACAATTTTGTAGAGAATCAAATTTCCTTCAATATGAGCTTTGGATGGGAAATTTTTGATGTTCCATGTGAGAGTTATGATTGGTCAAAGTTTAGTTGACTTTTTCTATACAAAACCCTAATTTAGAAACTTTTTGATTTGTTGATTTTTGATCTTTCCTTGATGAACCATGATCAATTCTTGATCAAATGGTGAATGATACTTCAATATGAGGATCTTGACAAAAAACTCAGGAGTTTTGATTGTGGTTTGACCATAGTTTGACTTTTAGGTCAACTAGTCGATTATTGATTGGTTGGGCCATTGAGTGACCAATCATTTGAGCTGAGACTTGATACTTGTCATAGAGGTCATGTGAGACATATTGAGCCATATGGGATGCCTTGGAGCCATTGATTCATTGATTCTCCTTTGAACAAACCAAACCCTAGTTTCCGAGCCTTGCTTAGGAGAGTGTGTCTTGGAACTTTGTGTATTGATTTGAATTTGAATAGGAGAAATAGTATGGGCAAATTTTGGGGTATGACACTCACGCTCTTTAATTCACTTCTCAAAACAACAACCACTAAGCCATGCGCTTGGCCCAGTCAAAAGATACATCCATTGGATAACATAGCAAACAAGTGAAAAAAATGGGGGAAAATAAAAGCACAAAAAGACTGGGGCGAGGGGGATTCAAACCCCAGACCTGAGGGTCACAAATATAACACACATTTTTCCAACTGAGCTATAACGATGTAGTCATAAGTTACATGACTACCATTCAATATATTTTAAAACAAATGCCCAAATTCAAATTTTCAAAACCCAGCCATCTCCATCTTCTTTGTGGGACAACAACAACATTAACAATGAAACAAATTCAAACTTTCTCAAAACTGAATCAATTTTCACAAAATAAAACATCAGCATGTTAAGAATTAAGATACGAACTCAGCCATGTAATTAACATCAACTATGTCAAATCAGGACTCACAAATTTCTGGAGAAACCATATGAACCCTAAAACTTATTTTTCAAATTAAATTCTTAAAACATAAAATTAAGCCCTAGAACCTTAGGGCTATTACTCCCTACATATTTCTGAATATAATGGTATCAAGTTTCACGACAACAAGTTCCTAAATGACTAAGAGCAAATTCCATAAATATACCTCTAAGTTATGGATCAATTTCAACTTTGGAGAGGTTACAAAGATGTGGTAATGATCTGAATAGCTTCACTGACCTCCTAGGAGTATGTTGGAAGGCTTACAATGACTTGAAACTCCCTGCAACTTCAAACACGATGTCACCTAGAACACAACCAAATAACAATGGTGAATGGTAATGGAGGAGTTACAAATGCTATCTAATGATCTGGATAGCTTCTATAACCAATATATGAGATGTTTGAATGTTTCGTTTGGATGTAAATAGTCTGTATACCTCAACACAACATCAAGTTCAAGTAAGGTGTATAAAAGTGGAAGTTGGTGATAATGAGGTTACAGGTCTTATGTGAGTGTTTAGTGTCTATTTGATGTATAAAAGCTATATGAAGTGATAGTTTAGTTGGTTTTTGTTTGGTTTATATTTTGGAAGGTTAAGGCTTCAAAGTATGTTAATAGAGGTGAAAATGGTGATTTTTGGTTAGGAGTGTTTTGGGAGGTGGTGGAAGTGATGAACAACTTCTAAATGATGTTTAGAAGTTGTTTGGAACCTTGGTTGATACCCAGAATTGGTAAAACTCAAAATCATTAGAAAAATGCAAAGGTAGGATAATAGAGAATTTCAAGTGAGGGGCGACTTGAAGAATTCTGGTGTCTTTGATGCCAAGAGCAATGCTCAGTATTTATAGGCATAAATTAGGGTTTGTGTAGGTAAAAATCTGATTCACTTGAGCTCCCATGTGATAATTGTACCACATTGCTTATTCATGAAGTTATGTCAAAATTGTGGTTCAATGGAAGGTACAAGGCTTCAAACATGCTTCCATGACTTTATTCTAAATTTTAGAGGTTTGCTTGTGATGTTTAACTTGCTTTTGCTGTAGAGAAGACATGGGAGAGGCTCGAGACAAGTTGACTTAGCATAAAGCAATGCTTTTCTAAAATGGAAGTGGTGACTTTTATACACAAATGGCATGGAACTTCGATAATGCTTAGTGAAGGGTATGGAAATACTTAGAAAGGGGGGTAGAAATAAGTGGTTTCTGTTTGCAGTATAAAAATGACACAATATTTTTATCCTGGTTCGTTATAACTCAACTACTCCAGTCCACCCGCTAAGATAATTTCGCCTCTCTTAGTCGAGGACTTAATTCACTAATCAAAAACTGATTACAACATTCCACGAAGGCAACAACAAACGTCTTCTTGAGAATATTAACCACAACTTGGTTAGTCAAGTAATACAAACTTTTACTTCTTGAGAATCCTAACCACAACTTGGTTACTCAAGAAACAATTACAAACAAAATTTCTAACAAGTGATCTTAAGTGCTTCTTAATCTAAGCCGTATCACAACTGTGATTTTCACTAAGTCTAGTACAATGAAGATGAACTTTAAACTGATACTTTGAACAATAATATTGCCTTTCAGTATAAGTGTTCAAGTACGAGATATTTTCTTTGAGCGCGCTGACTTGTATCTCGCTTGTGTTTGTTTATATCATGTATGAGCTCTCTTGTGTTGTGTGTAGTTTTTTCAAATTATTTTCTATTTATAGCGTTTTGAAGATTTTGTCTGATGTTGGATAATAGGATAGCTTAGCCTTTCATGTTTGTGTGTTATCTTGGATAAACATACTTTCCAACAGTAATCTTTCTTCTGTTAGAGTATTTTACCTTTGTATTTCTTCAAGAAAACTTCTTTCTGACTTTTTAGACTCTTCAAATCTGTCCTACCCCTTAATTTCTAACTACTTAGACTCCTCATTTCATATGGAAAAAAAAATCTAAAAATATGGTGATTGGTATAGGGTCATGAAGCCAGGATTCCAATAGGGCATTAACACAAGGTAATTTATTTCCTCAAAGATGGTATCTTACACTTAATGAAGACGGTGATTGGTATAGGTATTCTAAAAGACATTTTATCAGATGACTTATTTCTTTACCTAAGGTTTATCTCTTGGGTCATTTAAATCAATATTTCCTTATTAAAGATATGGCCTCGTATATATGTACTTCATTAGTTGATTATGTTACGATGTTATGATTTGAGTTGAGGCATTGATTTGACTCTATGTAGGCAACCATTGTTCGGGTTTTGTTCTTCTATGAAGAGATACTGGGTTAATGGTCGATATGAAGATTAAAATGCAAATTCTTTTGATGTCAATCATCGAGAGAAGTGAAGGATTAACTGGTCATTTGAATTTGGAAAAAGAGAGAAAATGTTCCTTATCGCTCGAAGAGCAAGTCTTTACTACAAAGCCAAGCAGGCAAAGCTTCAATTTATGTTACAAATACAAAAGGTACTTCACAAGAGAAATGAAATTATAAAGAAAAATCTTCTCAATAGTTGACTTTTGGTCAACTATTGACTTTCAGTTAATTAGTTGACCAATCATTAACTCTTCCCAATCATTGACACTGCCCTGAGACCTATCTTCCAGTAAGATCAACATCCTTCTCATTCTTATCTACAAGCTTCCATTAATCTTGTACCAGACCACCAATCCCAAGCATGCCACCAACCTACAAGATCCAATCAAATGTGTCAATTAACCTCACACCAGTTATGCTATACATCCATGAAAATCCAACATAATCATACATTTAGCCCATACACACATTCACCAAAAACAGTTGAACTAACACTTTCAAACTATGCCAACATATTGACATACATTTAGCCCATACACATATTCACCAAAAACAGTTGAACTAACACTTTCAAACTATGCCAACATATTGACTCAACAACAGCTAACCGGTTTTACTAGTAGAATTTCAATAGAAAGGTCATAACAAAAATTGAAAATGTGGCAGCTACCTCTTAACCGTGTCAACCATGCCATTCATTCAATTTGTAACTGGATCTCCGACTTATTTTTCCTAATTGAGACTAACCATAAAACATTCGCAGCATCAATCACGTTTTTCTTGTGGTTGAAGGTTGAAACGCAAGAAGGAGTAAACTGTTGACGAACAAGATGTGGCATTGGGTTTACAGAGGTGAAGGTGCTGCCAATATTGTTGTCTTATACACTGACATGTCTCCTTACATTGGAAAAGTGTCCAAAAATGTTGATGTTGATAATCACATTCTTGTAACCAAGGAATTCCCAGAGGCTATTGAGAAGAATGGGGATAGTCAACGTCCTGCCTTGCGAGTTAATGTTTCCCAAGCTGATAAGCAATGTGATTTTGCTCTTTTCGCATCGGACCATTCGATTTTCCCCCACGATAGTCGAGGATCTAGCAACAATATATCAGTTAAGATACATCCCAAAAATGGATTTCTTCCTCTTTCGACATTCATATCTGTTGTTTTTCAAATTAGAAAATATTGGCACAAAGAAAATTATCGGGACGAGTCGCGTACTAGGTCGCTTTCTTTAAGACGTTTCACCGTACTGCCAGTAATAATACAAAGCAGTTCGAAATACGATGACGTCTCCAGGATAAAACATCCCGTTCACAGAATGCGACAATCACTTGCACTATGATGTGTCGTTCGAATTACACCTTCATATGGTTTAAAAAACCAGTCGTAGTATCTGGAATAAATTCCAGTCGAAAATCAGAAAAGAAAATATAGATGGAGCAGAGTAGAGAGAGGAGAAAGAATTCGATTGTGAATTCTGGAGTGGTGAGCAAATGAACGAAAGGAATGTATTTATAGCCAAAAGGATCCAACCGAGTGGACCAAAACGTGGGCGAAAATATAGCGGAGAGTTGAACCGGCCCAGTCAATATAGCCGTTATTTACTTGGTCAGCAAGCTTGGAGGACAAGTAACCTAGTCAAAATCTAGGTTAAGACTTGGTCTAAGGACACGTCACCAATTCGTATTAATTAATATTAAATATTAATTAATTTCTTATTTAATAGTATTTAATTTTTACCGAATTAATTAATTATTCAATGATAATTAATTTCTATTAATTCGGGTTCCAAAAAATTAATTCATGTAGACCGAACCGAACCGAACCGAACCGAGCCGAGCCGGCCGGCCGGACGTACAGACGGCGGCGGCGGCGCACGCGCGCGCGCGTTTGTGTGTCTTCTTGGCACATTGGTGTGTCCTCACTCCTTTATAAAATTGTAGGTGCCCTTGGGCCCAACAACAATTGTTCAAGTTTGAATATTTATACACTACTAATATTTGTGTTCCCTCCAATGTGGGACTTAAGATGAACCTTTTCAAATTCATCTCCATATTAACTCTTACTTGTGTTCATTTATTGCTCATTTAATGTCAATAAATCTTTCCAACTCTTCCTCCAAGTTATCATCATTCCAAGTATTCCAACAATCCCCCACTTGAATTTAAAAGGTGATTTTAGAAGTACATAAAACGTTTCTAAGATTGTGCATAAGCAACGGTGTCTACGACTTGAAACTTTGCGTAGCAAGTAAGATTCCAATTTAACAAGAGTGACACGATTGTCTTGAACTCTATGTCAGACATCAGACCCACACACAACCTTTTCTTAAGGTGTATTCTTAATAGCCCGTGCTTTTAATGGCCCTGCACGTGTATCCCGATTTAGTGAAGGCTCTAGGAATTCTGCCTCGAAATTCCATAGGAACCGGCCTCAATTCCACAATCACATAGGTGAGTCTACCAAGAGTACTCCTGTAGCCTAGGTACTCCCTCATAAAGAGTATAGATCTCATTAAGAGTTTCTATTATCTCATCCTCTTATTACTTCAGGATTCATGCTTTTCATATTTACTCTAGCATGATCTCTACATATTGCTCACAACTTGTTATTACCCATTGAACCTATTTCTTGGGATCTCCAGTCATTTAGGTCGGGTTACTATCATGATCAACTCAGTTATGTATAGGCATTAGTCCCATCTTCTTGGATGTATTGTGGACTTTCTCTCTAGCTAATCCTTTCGTCAAAGGATCTGCTAAGTTTTCTTCAGTGCGTACATAATCAACTCTTACAGCTCCTTTAGAGATACAGTCTCTAACAGTGCTGTGCTTTCTTCTAAGTTGACGTCTTTTACCATTATAATAACGGTTCTCGATTTTTGCAATAGCCGCGGTACTATCGCAGTGGATCAACACAGTTGGCATAGGTTTTTCCCACAAGGGAATCTCAGATAGCAAGCATCTTAACCAACTTGCTTCTTCACTAGCTGTGGCTAGTGCTATCATCTCAGACTCCATGGTAGACTGAGCCAGGATGGTCTATTTCTTTGATTTCCAAGATACAGCTCCCCCAACTATACTAAATATATAGCCACTAGTAGCTTTAGAATCATCTGATAGGGTGTTCCAATATGCATCACTGTACCCTTCTAGTACAGTAGGAAATTTCTTATAATGTAGGCCGAGATCCAAGGTCCTTTTAAGGTACCACATGACTCACTCAATAGCTTTCCAGTGCTTATTGCTCGGCCTACTCGTAAACCTGCATAACAATCCAATGACATATGTAATGTCAGGTCTAGTACAATCAGTGGCATATCTAAGACTGCCAATGATGCTCGCATATTCGGATTGTCTGACACTTTCTCCAGTGTTCTTAAACAGTTTCACACTTGGATCATATGGAGTGCATGCTGGCTTACAATCAAAGTATTTATATTTCTTTAAGATCTTCTTCACATAGTGAGATTGATCCAAAGAAATTCCTTGTTCGGATTTTGTGATCTTGATACCAAGAATCACACTCGCTTCTCCGAGATCTTTCATATCAAAATTGTTGCACAATAATGATTTCATAGTATTAACGGCATGAATGTTTGATCCATATATGAGCAGATCGTCTACATATAGACATATGATAGTGCATATGCGATTCTCAGACTTATAATAAACGCATTTGTCACTTTCATTCACTTTGTATCCATTCGATATCATTAAGTTATCAAACTTTTCATGCCATTGCTTAGGAGCTTGTTTTAGTCCATACAGAGACTTATCTAACTTACAGACCTTGTTTTCTTGTCCACGGATCACAAAACCTTTAGGTTGTTCCATATAGATTTCTGCTTCTAAGTCACCGTTTAGAAAAGCTGTTTTTACATCCATTTGGTGTACTATCAGATTATAAATAGCAGCGATTGATATAAGTACCCTAATGGATGTAATTCTAGTGACTGGGGAATAAGTATCAAAGAAATCTACATTTTCTCTTTGTCTAAAACCCTTGGCTACAAGACGAGCCTTGTATTTATCAATTGTTCCATCAGGTTTTAGTTTCTTTTTCAAAACCCATTTACAACCAATTGGTTTGCATCCAGGAGGCAAGTCTACTAAGTGCCAGGTCTTGTTAGACTCAAGAGAATCTATCTCATCATTAATGGCTTCCTGCCATAAGTCTGCATCTAGCGATGACAGAGCTTCTTTAAGATTTATTGGATCTTCTTATACATTATAAGCCGCATAGTCAGGCCCATAATCTTTAGAGACTCTTACTCGTTTACTTCGTCGAAGTTCTGTTTCTACCTTGTCGTTGCTTTCTGTGTTTCTTATCACAGGAATGTGACTCGATTGAGTGCCCCCACTATTTCTTGATTTGAAGGGAAATTTGTCTTCATAGAAATCAACATCATTTGATTCTATGATCACTTTTGCATTTAAGTCATAAAACCTATATGCCTTACTGTTTGCTGCATACCCAATGAATACACATTCGTATGCTCTACTAGCGAGTTTAACTCGTTTCGGATCCGGAATTCTGACATAGGCCAGACAGCCCCAAGTTCTCAAATAAGACAAGTTTGGTTGTCTTTTCTTTAATATCTCATAAGGTGAGATCTTAATTTTTGACTTGGGTATTCTATTCAGGACATAGCAAACAGTCAATAAAATTTCCCCCCACCAGTGAGGTGCAGCACCAGAATTCATCATAATTGCAACAACGAGTTCAGTAAAAGTTCTATTCTTTCTCTCTGCTTTACCATTCATTTCAGGAGAGTATGGAGCAGTCGTTTCATGTACAATTCCATGTTTAATATAAAATTCATTGAATAACCCAGAATCGTATTCAGTTCCCCTATCACTACGAAGTCTCTTAATCTTCTTAATAAATTGATTCTCAATTTCAGTCACATACATCTTAAACATGTCAAGCGCTTCACTTTTATTTTTCATTAAGTATACATAAGTATAATCAGAGCAATCGTCAATAAAAGTGATAAAATAACGTTTACTATTTCTGGTTAAGGTTCCATCTAATTCACATATATCAGAGTGGATAAGATCTAGGGGATTAGATTCTTTAATTATTGATTTATGTGAAGTCTTAGTAATTTTAGCTTGACTACAATATTCACATTTATTAGAATCATTCACATTTAATTTTGGAATTAAACCTAAGTCGCTTGCATTAGAAATAACTCGCTTATTAACGTGACAAAGTCTAGCATGCCAAATATTAAAATCACACAGAGAGTAAACGGAAGGAGAAAATTTATTAAAATCAACATTCAACTTAAACATGCCATCAGCGGCGTACCCTTTCCCAACAAAAATACCATTCTTAGTGATGGTGTAGAAATCTTCCCCTATAGTTTGACTAAACCCTGCCTTATTTAAAAGAAAACCAGAAACAAGATTCTTCCTAATTTCAGGAACGTGCATGACGTCCTTCAAGATCAAAGTCTTTCCTGAGGTGAATTTCAGCTCAACATCTCCAATTCCAGCAACATTAGTGGTGTGAGCATCTCCCAACAACACTTTCTTATCTTCAGCAATAGTGTATGTCTTGAACATAGCACGATCATAGCAGACATGGCGAGAGGCACCAGTGTCTATCCACCAGCCATCACTTCCACCAACCATGTTGATTTCAGTGATCATAGCAACAAATGGCTCATCAGTCATGTTAATTTGAGCATTTGATCCAGCAACAGGTTTAGGCCTGCTCTTACATTTCTTTGCCATATGACCCGGTTTTCCACAATTGTAGCAAGTGAAAACCGGAGCGTCATTTCTCTGACGTGGTGGTTGCTGCCTAGCAAATGGAGCAGATGGGGCCCTAGAGGGATTCCCATTCTTAATTCGGTTCACAGCATTGCGGTTCTGATTCTTTAATGGTTTGCCAGTAGGGATCAGAACCGCACCGAATCTCTTTTTGTTGTTTGAAACAACTAAGACTTCATCTTTCTGATCTTGTCTCCGAGCTTCCTCTTCAATTCGGAGGCGAGTAATCAAACTCTCGATTGAAAATTCTTTTGTTTTATGTCGAAGGACATTTTTGAAATCTTTCCAACCGGGGGGCAGCTTGTCAATTATTACAGCAATTTGAAATTGTTCATTGAGGGGCATACCTTCAGTAATGATTTCATAAGCAATTTTCTGAAGCTCGTGGCTTTGAGCTTCCACAGACTTTTCATCCACCATCTTGTAGTTCAAGTAGCGGCTGACAGCATATTTCTTTGCACCAGCTTCTTCAGTGTCATACTTCTTTTGGAGAGCTTCCCAAACCTGTTTAGTAGTGTTGTGATTACTGTAGTAGTCATACAGGTCATCAGCAAGACTGTTCAGAATATGGTGTTTGCATAAGTAATCATTTTCTTGCCATAGGGCAATTTCTTTTTGGAGCTGTAAGTTATCTGCTGAGGCTTTTTCTTTTGCAGCAGAGTCTCCATCAGATATTTTGGAAACTCCGTCCTTTTTGGAGGTTCCATCTGATTCAGCAGTTGACTTACCATTAGTTATTTTGATTGATCCGGAAGGAACAATAGGGATATTCTCAGTCAGAACGTGGGCAACCTTTTCCAGAGTTAAGAAAAACTTCATCTTTGATTGCCAACGTTTGAAATTAGATCCCTCAAACTTGAATGGTTTGTTATTCACAGAAGCGGACGCATTAGTTCCGATAATTTCTTCAGTAGCCATGGCAGTTACAAAACGTCTTAAATTGTTGTTTTTCGAATTAGAAAATATTGGCACAAAGAAAATTATCGGGACGAGTCGCGTACTAGGTCGCTTTCTTTAAGACGTTTCACCATACTGCCAGTAATAATGCAAAGCAGTTCGAAATACGATGACGTCTCTAGGATAAAACAGCCCGTTCACAGAATTCGACAATCACTTGCACTATGATGTGTCGTTCGAATTACACCTTTAGATGGTTTAAAATACCAGTCGTAGTATCTGGAATAAATTCCAGTCGAAAATCAGAAAAGAAAATATAGATGGAGCAGAGTAGAGAGAGGAGAAAGAATTCGATTGTGAATTCTGGAGTGGTGAGCAAATGAACAAAAGGAATGTATTTATAGCCAAAAGGATCCAACCGAGTGGACCAAAACGTGGGCGAAAATATAGCGGAGAGTTGAACCGGCCCAGTCAATATAGCCGTTATTTACTTGGTCAGCAAGCTTGGAGGACAAGTAACCTAGTCAAAATCTAGGTTAAGGCTTGGTCTAAGGACACGTCACCAATTCGTATTAATTAATATTAAATATTAATTAATTTCTTATTTAATAGTATTTAATTTTTACCGAATTAATTAATTATTCAATGATAATTAATTTCTATTAATTCGGGTTCCAGAAAATTAATTCATGTAGACCGAACCGAACCGAACCGGTCGGACGGCGGCGCGCGTGTGTGTGTGTGTCTTCTTGGCACATTGGTGTGTCCTCACTCCTTTATAAAATTGTAGGTGCCCTTGGGCCCAACAACAATTGTTCAAGTTGGAATATATATACACTACTAATATTTGTGTTCCCTCCAATGTGGGACTTAAGATGAACCTTTTCAAATTCATCTCCATATTAGCTCTTACTTGTGTTCATTTATTTCTCATTTAATGTCAATAAATATTTCCAACTCTTCCTCCAAGTTATCATCATTCCAAGTATTCCAACAATATCTGAAGGAATTGCTATCTAAAAAAAACATCAAACCATGTTCAAAAGTGCTACATGCAGCCTACATCAGAGACAAAATTAAATATCCCACAACAAACCAAAATACATACATACATGACAATTCAATTCACACAAATTCACTACCCCTAATCTAATTCAGGTACTGACAGTCCCATTCTGTCATTCCACTTCATTTTCATCAATTGCCAATATCTCTTCATGCTAAACTCTTTGAACCAAGTTCACAGCCACTCCATGATCTCCTAGCCAATTCCTTGTGTTATACTTTAACCTGGACATATGCACCCAATATCGCGCCAGTTAGCGTAATCATGATCATAGTTCAAAGCAATCATCTAACCATACATAAAAACAGGCAGGATAATACATCAATTAGTAGAGCAAGAGAAAAGCGTGCGATTCGAATCGGTTTTCAATCATGCCCATGGTCATTGTTCAATTCATATAGGTTCACATGAAAAAAGAATAGCTGATATTTAAAGGAGCAGTGCATACATTCATATACATTCACAACCAAGACCGACATAGGCGCACATCAAGTTAACATCATAATTCACGACGGTGCAACACAAACATAAATGCAAAAAAACATAGTTACGCATTCAAGTCGGGTTCTCAATTCATAATAAGGACTTTCCAAGCAATTCACAATTTCCTCACCTCGCGTGTACATACAAATTGCTAGACCTGCACAAAATCCAAATAGAACTCATCAAATATTAACTACAACAGTTACAAATATTAACTCTGAATGTAACTACTAACATAACTTCAGAAGAAATTGGAAATGGCAGAGAAAGATAAATCAAGTTCAAGAGTTGAATAACCAAGCAATAGATAATTGTCTTAACTTGAATAAAATAGATATCAGTTAGTTACCTATGCTGATACCGGTTGCGCTCGTGGAAGAATCACATACACGAGTTTATATCATCGCAACTTAAATCCAGGTCTGTTACTTCCAAAGTCCATTCAAACACTCAGAGAGAATTTGCCGTCACCAATTGGGTCATGTGAACTATCAGTTCCATTCAAGGCTAAAGAGGATTTTCAATCCGAAAAGACACCCCGAGAAGCTTAGGCACCAATCCTACACTTTGCACGTATGTATGTTTGTGGAGCTATTATTGCCGCTGAAAGTGTTCGAATGTCTGGTCTAACATGTGATACTTCTGCTCAAAGTGCGTAGACGACGGTCTTCTCGTACTAAAAAACATTGAATTCCCTTTTGGGATGCCTGAGGTTAACGCAACCAAAAAGTCAGAAATCACTAACTAATAGCAGCTAAATAAACTCACTCTCTAACTGCCAAACTCAGTCCAACTAACTTGTAACAGAAAAAACATATTTGTAACCAACTTCTAACATTCATAACTGCTTCAATCCCTACTATCCATCCCATAACTGATTCTCATCAATCTAATGGCTCTAATGAATTCTCTCTCAACTGAATCCTCACTCTCCCTCTATATATTCAAACCTCACCTTCTTCCTCAGTCTAGACACCATTTCTCTACACACCATTCTCCATTCTCATCTTCCTTCACTCTGCGCCATTCTTCTCCCTCTACCTTCATCTTCAACCTCCATTCTCTCTCTCAATTTTCTTCTCTCTGGGTCCATCACTCTCTGACACCCTCACTCAAATCTCACCAATCCACTAGTGATAGAGCTTCAACATTTGAAGCTCTTATCAATTGAACTCAACCACCTCACACTCTCTGATCCACCATCATCTCAATCCTTCTATCTTCACTAATTCACCCAACCTTACAGCAACAACACAACGGGATTCAAGAGAAATTAAAAATCCAAAAGAAGAAGAAGAATCTAGAATAAGAAAGATCTCAGAGCGCGTGTTACCTGATATTTTTGTCGTCGCCGATTTCTCACTCGTTTCAAGTTGAGTTCTCTCTTCAGGACTCCGCATTTATTTTGGCCTTCTCTGCATCAAGCTGATCGGAGTCTCCCCTCTGTTTTTTATTCGTTTCACGCGCACGCTCAAATCCAGGTAAGTCTTCAAGCACCTTCTTGTTGCATATTCTTCACCAATCTCATGCCTGTGTGGTTGTTTACACGCGCCGAGCAAGATCCCTAAGGCTGGTTTGAGCTTACGTTTTCTTTTCCATTCAGTTGTACTTAGGGTGTGTTTGGTTCGAAGTAGATGGAGGGGAAATTTTAATTAAATATGTTTGGTTCAAATTTAAGGAGGGGAAGGGAGGGGAGGGGAGGGGAGCAAAATCCCTCCAAACCTCACTTTTTGCGTTCCTCCGAATTGGGGGGATTTGGAGGGGAGGGGAGGGAATATGAATTTTAAAACGTAAAAAATTATTATATTTACTAAAATATCCTCAGTTTAATTTTAATATTTCAATTTTTTTCGTGTTAATGCTTCTCTTCTATGTGAGTTTTCTCGATTATTTCCACCAACTTATTATAACAATTATCCACCTTCAAAATTTTTTCAAATTTTTTTAACTTAATACAAATCATAATCATTACATTATTTTTATAATTTTTTTAATATTTATTTATGTTATTTTTTCTTCTAGTTTTGTTATTTATCCTATTACATTTTCTTTATATCAAGTTTTAAATCATTTACTTTATTTTATTTTTTTGTTTATTCATTTTATTAAAAATTTAAATTATTAGTTTTAATAATAACTTATTTTATGTATTTGTTTGTTAGATGATTGATCACTATTTAAAAATTATTATTAGCATATAGTTTCATTTGTGTCAGAGAGCTATAATATGAATCAAGTGTACTCAGTTTATTAACGTTAAATTATAACGTTTTAGTCCGTAAATATTAAAAAAATTATTACCAAAATAATATTTATGAAATTTTCATATTTAAATATTATATCACTTATATAAGATCATAAGGGTAAAAATGTAATTTATTTATAAAACCCCTCCCCTCCCCTCCTGAACCAAACATATTTTTAATTAAAACCCCTTCCTTCCCCTCCCATCTCTTATTTTGAATCAAACACTTATTTGATTAAAAAAAATCCCTCACCTCCCCTCCCCTCCCTTTCCCTCCTTTAAATCCCCTCCCCTCCCCTCCCCCTCATTTGAACCAAACACACCCTTAGGATTTTCTAGGGTTGTTCTGTTAGGCTAGATTTTGGATAACTTGGTTTGAATCTATAAAAATGAAGTTGAGATTAGAGATGTGGGAGGAAAAACGAATCGGATGTGGTGTTTGATTGAGGATTTAATGGAAGACAACCGACGGAGACCATTTCAGGTAGCCACTCCGGCGGCAGTAATAATCTGAGCAGAGATTGATAAAACGAGAGAGGAAGTAGTAACGTCACAATGTTCAAACCCTAAATCCCCTTTCCTTTTCTAATTCCCTTTTTTATTTTTTATTACAAAAATCATGATAAACAAAAATCTGGCAAGTTCCCAATCATAAAAAACACCAACAAAGAGTAACTCAAATCTTCCTTGCTTAAGGGAGCCACTTGAAACACTCAAACTCTCTCTCTCTCTCTCTCTTCTCTCTTGCCTTCATGGTTTTCTTAAGGGCCTTATTATTTCCGCTCGATCGCATCGTAGGTCGTCCCCTTATGCAAGAGCGTGAACGTTAATGCTGCCCAAGTAAAAAAACACACAACAAACAATAAAAAACATAGAAAATCTTGAGCAGAACTACGACGCTTTGATTCTTCATAAGAGGATACGTAGGCATAGAGGCAACTCTAGCAAGCACAATAATTATTAAAAAAACTCTAAGTTAATCATGCATTGCATTCCCTTTTAGTAGCAAGTAATTAGTAATAGTACACACCCTTTAGATAGAAACAAACATAGGTGGATATCATCGAGTACAACTGATGCGAGGGGTGTTAGTACCTTCCCCTTGCATAACCGACTCCCGTACCTAGTCCTCTGGTCGTAAGACCTTTTTCTTATTCTTTTTCAGGTTTCTGATATTCCTTTCCCTCGATGGGATAAATATATTAGTGGCGACTCTGGTTATTTTTCGCGGTAGCGACAGCTGGCGACTTTGCTGGGGATGTCGACCTATTGCAGGTCCGTACTTAGCGAGTCGATCCTAGCCTTTGTTTATTTGTTTATTTATTGGGTGGGCCTATATATTTCTTATGTGTTGCATCATTTGTTGTATGCTTGCCTATCATGTCTATTTTCTGCTTGCATATCATGTTCACTTCTCTCGTATTCTAGATATACTACTGGGGCCCGTCAGGGCCACATATTTCTCTGTTTTTTGCAGGTTGGGGGTTTTATGTGAGGTAAAAGGCCCACTACCCAAGCCAGTGATACATAGGATTAGCGTGGATTCCCATGTTGACTCCTGTAGCGCTTGCTATGATCAAGCTTGATATGGGGTACCACAATTGGGTGAGGTTTTTTCATGGAACACTGTGTCTGGCACGCTTGTTGCCTCAAACACTTTGTACCACATGGGAACTGTAGACCCTGGTGACCATTAGAGACCACCTGTCCGTGTTTAGACTACATACTTGTGAGATTGGGATGGGATAGGAAACCTTGGCTTCTACATACCTTTAGTTCTTCATATTTGAGGTCGGACCTTTATTTGGTCTGTGCTCATGGTGCTTGATATTTTGGTGTTCCAAAAAGGCGTCAAACATATGATCCTATTACATTTGACCTGTATTGAGATGTTACATCAGATATTCAGAAGAGTGCACAGTGGTTACTCAGATTATGCGAACCGTTGTTCCGTGTTATTGCATTCATAATATCATTATGCACATCATGTCCAAGGAATCAGTAGGTGTTTTCATGTTGGTTGGATTTGTGGTAAAACATACCTGGGTGTTTAATGTCTTGACCAATGTCATGACATGCTTTATATGGTGTTATGCAGGCTGCATATGTTTAAGCTAATATAGGTTTTATTAATGAATGTCATGATCGATGTCATGACATTCGTGTCTGACAGCAGAAGCTGTCATGTTTTATTAGTATGTTTCCTGATTTATCTCAATCTACAATTTGGGAAACATTTTATTGTGAGTTGAATATTTATCCTAGAAGATTTCGTTAACAGCACATTCTGTAAAAACCTGATGACGTGTAAATTAGGTTAACTTGTTTAACCCTAATTTAGTCCTTGGAAAGCCCGAGGCCCAAAAGCTGCATATAAGAAGACTGCAATCCTAATCTGGAACGCAGAGAGAAAGTTTGTTAATTGTGAAGAACCGTAGTTCGGTGTCTGTGTGTTTAGTCTCTTGTACTCCAAGCAATTGTCTTTTGATGATTGTGTTGGAATAGGTTGTTTTTGTACGTTGTCACTCTAAGCTTTTAATCACGAGTGTGTGTCTCTTTATTGAAGCTTTTAAGCAAATCAAGGTGTGTTTTGAAGTGTGTATTCTCCCTTATTTGATTAATGTCTGTTTGTAATCACTGGTGTGATTGAGGGGGAGTGAGTGGAGATACTCAGGTCCAGGATTATATTGGAATTGCATTGGATAGGTCTTAAGTGAGGAGTTGTAAACGGGGGAGTTTAACTCTGAATTAATATTGCTTATATTGGATTCCCTCCCTGGCTTGATAGCCCCCAAAGTAGGATTTTTAGCAGCGTAGTAAGCAATAATTCATGGTGAATATCTCAAGGAGGCAATAAGCATAAGCATCTCAATTGGTGTGTGAGACATGGATACAAAAAAGGGTGAGTACAAAATATCAATGTATAAACTCAAGCATAAAAGGGATTATGAATAAAAGGGATGACATACCTCAAGATCGTTTCATGTATGAATGAATATGATGTGATGATAGATGATGTCTCATGAACATGGGATTTGTTCAAGAATGATATCTACAAAGATGGAAACATAACCAAGGTATTTGGTACAAGATGTAAATCAACAAGCATGTATACAAGTGGATAATCAAAGAGAACATGGGAATCAAATTAATATAAACATGGTATTGCATTAAAATCAAAAGATCAAAGGATCTTGGATTAAGGGTTTTCATCATGTACACTAACCTAAACCTAATCATTTGTTTAAAGTTAAGTAAAACCTAAGTAGACAACTAAGGGAACATGGTATGAACTTCAAAGAGAGTTAAGTTTAAACCTAAGAGGATCACACAACTCTGTTTAAGACACTTGGTGAAGCAAACATCTTGAAAACATTTTGATTTAAAGGTCTTTAAAAGGCATAAAAGGACTATTTTTTATTTAATTAAAAGATGATAAAGTAAATGATCTATTTGGAGTTTTAAAATTTATACACAAAATATGTCACATAAATAAAGAGTGTACAAAAAAACAAGTGAAAATGAGTTCATTTACTATTTTAAATAAATACGCAAAGTTGTAAAAATTAATGAAATAAATTAGTGATAAAAAATTAGCTTTGGCCTCAATGAGGTTTGAACTCAGGCCCTCAAATTTGCTGGTGTAAAGAGATAGCACTGGGCCACACAATTGTGGTGTTAATAAAGCCCATTCAGAAGGATAACTTTCAAAACAAGTGGAAAAACTTGGGAAAAAATGGCATAAAAGGTCTGGGGCGAGAGGGATTCGAACCCCGAACCTTGGGCTCAGACAAGGCTTTAAAACACGCGCTCTGCCAATGGGGTGGTGATACATCCATTATAAAAAGCGCATTCAATTAATTATATATATAAAAAGCTTCTAAAACCAAATTTTCAGACTTCATCTTCTTCCTCGAGACAAGCCATAGATTCAAATACGATTTTTGTCAAAACTCAACCAATTTGAAAAGTGCAAACATGAAACTTGTGTATTTTTTAATCACGAACTCAGACATGTATCCCTTACAAATTTATGGGTTAATAGTCATCTACCCCCTCTGTAATATAGGCGTATTTTGATTTCCCCCCTTTAAAAAAACTTTTTAAAGACGTCCTTGAAATATTAAAATTCTAAGTCTTTTGCCCCCCTAGATGGCAAAACTACCCCCCTGTAAAAGTTTTTTTTGGATTTACCACCCTGGTTTTTACACCCTTAGGGGCGTACCCCCGAATTATAGGGGGTATTTAAATTTTTTTTTAAAGGAGGATAAATCAAAACACGCCTATATTGCAGGGGGTAAATCACTATTAAACCTAAATTTATTCATACTCTAACTCAAGAATTTCCCAGAAAACTACATGAACCCTAAAACTTGAAAATCATATTAAATGGTGGATAGAAACAATAAAAATGGAAACCAAGTTAGGGTTTTAATCCTCACATCATTCTAAGTAGGATGGTATCAAGAATTATTCAAAATGGTTCCCAAAACATGGAGTTTGATTTTGAAGAAACTAACCTCTGAAGTGGAGATCTAAGGGTGAGTTCAGGCACTCCCAAAAGTGGATTTATGATCAAAAACGTTTCTTGGGACCTTCTTGAGTGTGTCCAAATGCCTATCTCCAATTGAAAGTCACTGCATTGTTCCAACCAACTCAGTGTTCAGAGTTCTAACCTTAAGCTTGTCTATGGTGTTTGGTTGGGTACAGTTGAGCAATGAGGGTTTGGACAAGTTCTATTTGATGTATAGAAGGTGTCTGAAGTAAAAATTTGGAAAATCCACGAGTGGATTTGAAGTTGGGTATTTGTCGCTTCAAAAGTGAATCAATGGTGGTTTTGAGAGTGATTCTGAGTTAGAGGTGTTTTTGTGATGAATGAGGATGATAAAGAACTTCTAAATGATGTTTAGAAACTGTTTGGATGGTAAGTTTGCAAAGAATTTACAAGGGTGATGAATTTCAAAAAATTGGACTTTGAACTTTAAAATGTAAATTGTAATTCTGAGTTACAGAGTGTTTTAAAGGCTATTGAGGGAGCTCAATTTGTGTTTTGCAATATAGAATTAGTTTCTATTTATAGGAGAGGATTAGGGTTTGAAACTGGTGAGATTGAAGCTTTTGGCTTGGTTGCTTAGTTGTGAAGCAATGTGAAGATCATAGTTCCAATGCATAGTACAAAGACATCTAAAGTGGTTGAAAACTTTAAACATATTGCTTGTGAGTTTATATGTTGAGTGTAGAAAGAGGGAACAAGTTAGAGGCTCAAGGAGTGGACTTTGCGCAAAAATCTTGCATTTCCAAAACGACAATGGTGGCTTTCTTCCCTAAATGGAATTTTAACTTGGATAATGCTTGAATCATTTGGATGTTAGTGGACCTGTAAAGTGAGATTTGGTTGGTTTGGTTCATGGTTGTTGTTGCACCCCAAAATTTGCCCACATATTTATTCCTAACTGGCTTAGACTTCTCATTTCATATGCATCTCTCCATTAGGGCATCAACATAACATCATGCATCATTAATCAATAACTTTGCATTGGATCAAGGATCTTGGAAGCTAGGTTTTATATGGTCATTTATTGTGTGATTTTTTCTCCTAAAGCTACAAGGTTTTCCTCTATGAAGATTCACCAAGGGCAAGAGGAATATGGGTTTTATATGTGGCGTCTGCAATCGTTAATTCGACTGAGATTCATCGGATTTCGTGTCGATATATTCTTATGCACTTCAATTCTTATCTTGTTCAAGAATTCCTCAAGGCATTACTGTTGTGGTAGGTTGAAATACAAGGGCAATGGCACGAGAGGATGACTTGTTCATTTATCTTGATCAACACAACTTTTGGCTCGCATCATGTACTTAGTACTTCAATTGCGGGTTAATTGAGATTTCGAGAATTAATGATTCAAGACTTGTCGTTGAAATTTGGAAGTGAAGATTTATTAAGTGGACTTGAGTTTATTTATTAAAACTTGAAGTGGATTTGCGTAAATAAAAAAAAGAGTAATCGGAAGTGCTTGGTATTCCCGTTACAAGACTGAGGCATGCATGATTATTCATCAAAAAGATTTGTTAGGCGTTGGTGCAATTCTATTCAAATTCATTCAACCATTCGTTCAAGATCCATACATTTTTCCGCTCATTATCGTCCAAATTTCAAGCCTAAGTCATGTGAACACCAATCATCATTCAAGTGTTCGAATCATACTATCAAATTCCGATTCAAAGTAACCATGTAAAATTTCATTACACAAGTCCAATTCATGCTACATAATATTCACAAAAAAATAGTCCACATTCAATTCATGTCCAAGAATCAAGTCCAATACAAATAACATATTACAAAATAAATTCAATCCAAAAGAACACTACAAAGCTTCCATTTCCACTCATTATAAAAGAAAAATTACAAAGTTTCATCCGAATCAACATTGTTTTACCAAAGTTGAATCCTACCTAGAATTATCTCCCTAAAAACCTATTGTTTTCTATATGTTTCAATGTCCTCTTCATGATCATTCATCTTCACTACGATACGTCTTTGTATCTTCTCCAAACCGCCCCATTCCATGTATAACTTCATGTCGTGCTAAGTGGATTTGTACAAGGTTTCAACAATCCAAAACTGACACTGCACACGATTCAGTTTATCAAGTCACAAGTTCCAAATTGGCCAACTTGCATCATTAACAAAAAGACCCATACTAATTCAGAAGCAAGGCCTGCTGCAAACAAAAGAAATGTCATCAGAAAAAGGCAAAGAAAAAATGCAATTCAGTTTCAGAAATATGCAGTGCATGTTAAACAATCAAAACCAAAATCCTGCAGAGAAATGGACTGTATCAAGACCAGCCAAGCACATCTAGCATACTTCTAACAACACCACCATTCCTACATAACCATTCAAACCAAAAAAAAGAGAAGAAAATAACAAGTACCAACAGCAGCCACATATATTTCAAAACAGAAACCACCCTGCAGCAAAGCCATACATTCCACACAATTAACCAAACCTATCCTAACTTCTTATAACTACCCTTCTAACAGTATCCCAAACAAATCTAACAACCTACAAACAGAATAACCAACTTCATAACAGATTCATTACCAATTGATAACTAACAGTTTTCCTAACCTCTAACCTATTTCTAATAACCACCTCCAAAAAATCAGTTACACAACAGTTAACATCTAACTGAATCTCATAACTAACCAACAGCTTCATAACAACCTAGTACAGAAGTGTAACAGAATCAGTAACTACCTACAACTAACAATTAACAGAAAGGGGGAGGAGATGGAGAACTATCAGAGCTATAACAGAAAGAACTGAAAATCAGAAGAAGACTCACCTCTATAAATCAGAATCACTACTCTTCAAAGAGTTTCTTCAACGATTCTTCACTCACAATTCTTCAATCTTCAACATCACTTTTCACCCATCTTCACTTCCACCATTCTCTCTTTCTCCACACCATTCATCCACCATTTTCACTCTTCAAACTTCATCTTCCACCTCCTTCAATCTCTCTGAACTCTCTCTGCTTCACCATCATCACACACACCTTCATGATCTTCATCACCACTACACTTTCTTCCAATCTTCACTCCTTCATCATCTTCATCTTCATCTTCAACCATTCACCATAACAGAAAATCACCAAAAACCTTAAGCCATTCTTCTTCACCTATGAACCTTCATCACATCATCATCTTCATCATCTTCAACCGTCAATTCACCACTCTCCTCAATTCTTCACGAATAAAAAAAGATTAGAATTCAACAACAGAAGAGAAGAAAGAACCAGTCGTAACAGAAATTGTAACAAACCTGTAATAGAAATTCGTCTTCAATCCCCAATCTCAATTCATTCTCGACTTCCTCGATCTTCTCTTCAAAACTCCATGATCTCCTTCATCAGTGAAACCTCGTGAATCTACATCTTCGACATCAATTCAATCACTCTTCAATCCTGAAACTGAATCATCAATCAATCTTCACCATATTACGAACTGCGCTGCAGATCATCATCGTCTTGAATCATCATCATCTTCGTCGATATTTCGATAATCAAATTTCCGATTCCTCTTCATCTTCATCTGCAAACAACAACCGCACGCGGAAGAAAGAAGGAGAAGTTTTGTTCAGAATTTTAAGCAGAAGGTGAAACGTGTAGGTTCATGACGAGAGAAGATCAGAGAGAGAGAGCGATCGAGAGCGAACAGAGAGTTTGAGAGTTGAATTGCGAAGCGAGTTTGAGATTGAATCGGAGGGAGAGACCGAGTGAAACGAAAGCGAGAGGGAGCCGGAGAAGTTGATAGGTGACGGTGGAGCGAGGAAGATCTCCGGCCGCCGTTTTGAGTGAGTGAGGGAGAAGAATGTGAAGCCCAAAGGTCATAAAACTCTAACCGTAAATCCCCCTTTTCGTTTTTTTTATTTTTCTAATTATAATTTAATTCTTTTTTAATTGAAAATAAAACCTGATAATCAAAATGGATCCAAAGACAATGATATGTTGGGCCTGTAATTCCTGTTCTTACCCCCCACTAAGAGCCCATCACACACAATTTTTGGTAACTTGGATAAGCAATAACAAAAATAGTCCCTTGGGCCAAGTACTATGGGCCATGCGCCCCTTTCTCTCCACACTCCATAATCCAGCATAAACCCCCCTGACTCCATTGTTTTTCTTATTAGAATTTAAAGTTTTTTTTGACATAGTTTTGATCTAATTTTTTAGGTAATAAAATCACATTTTGGTTAGATTTTTAGGTAATGAGAATAAGATAAAAAACCACTAAAATTTTGTTAGATTTTTAGGTAATAAAAATGACATAGAAAACAATAAAAATATTAGTTTTAGGATTAATAGATGTTAGTATAACAAGGCTTGAATTAGAATTCCCTTATTACTAAAAACTCATAAAAATAGTAGTATTTTTCGACTTATTTTAGTACTAATGTTTGAATTGCTTTTTTTATTTATTTGTACCATTTCCATGTTATTTTCGTATAATTGTTGTGTGATTTTGTTACTTGTTTTTGGCCATAATTTTGGCCCATTTTGTTAATACCATTTTAATGCTCCTTTTAGAATTTAGTCACCATGTTAATCTTAGGTAGATCTCCTTGTACATAAACAACAATAACAATTAGATTAGATAATAGGTTAGTTCCCCTTGTTCATTTTTTCTTTTTACAACATTAAAACATCTAATAAATACTCAAAATAAAATCCCTTTAAAAAATACAAAGAAAACACTAAAAAAAACATTAATAAAAAAGTGAAAATCATTAAATAGGGGATGGAAGCTTGAATCTCCCTTGCTTAAGGGAATCATTCGAGTGCTTGGATCTCCCTTGCTTAAGGGAACCATCCGAGCGTAAGTTCCCAATATCTAAAAAACACAAACCAAAGGGTAACTCGAATCTCCCTTGCTTAAGGGATCCATTCGAAACACCCAAACTCTCTTCTGTCTCTCGCCCTCGTGGCATTCTTAAGAACATGTTGAATCCATTCCATAACTAGGCGTGTAAGTCTCCAAAGGTCGAGCATCGTGGAGTGCGACTTTAACCTCTGTTCACCTAAAAAACACAAAAACATAGAAAATCTTGAGCCGAACTACGGTCGCTCTGATTCCTGAGAGGGATACGTAGGCATTGGGTCGCGGGGCCTAAGCGAGCACACTTGTAAATAATTCCTTCTTTTCCCCGTATTTCTTTTGCATTCATTCGCATTTAGGTTTAGACATAGATTACACCCTTTAGATAGAAACAAACATAGGTGGATACCATCGAGTACGATGGGCGTGAGGGGTGCTAGCACCTTCCCCTTGCGTAACCGACTCCCGTGCCTAGATTCTCTGGTCGAAAGACCTTGTTCTTGTTTTGAGTTAGGTTTCCTGGTATTCCTTTCTCGTGATGGGATGAATATATTAGTGGCGACTCTGATTCCATTTTTCGTGGTAGCGACAGTTGCAACTTGGTCTGTCATAAAATTTTACTTATAATTCAAGTATGGAGGCCCAACTTCATCTTTTCGAATCTCCTAGCTTACAAATAATACGGAGAAGTTCTAGTAAGTTTTGGAAATCCCGAAACATCCTATACAAGTTTCTTGTTTGTAGTTTTCTCAAATTCTCAAGGGATCTTGATCAAAATATCACATGGCAAAATATTTTGACGGAGTTGCACAAAACTTTGTAGTGCTTTAGGGATTCGAGCAATGCAAATGGTGCAATGCTCAAGATAAGAATATGTCTTGCTTATCCCTCGGTCGGGAGCCCCAAGCAACTTCCATATATGTACAAAAGATGATTACCACTTTGGCTTGCATGTCCAAACTATCCAGAGAGAGAATAAATGACCTTTGCAGCTCTTGACATCAAGCACTAGGCACAATCCAACAATGTCTAAATCAATGGAGTCACAATCTTTTACGGCTTTCAAAATTTTCTCCAAGAGGTGGAACCTTTTTTCATTTTCAATACTTGGAAACTTGAAAACTTCAATGATGGGAATTCCCCCTACCAAG
Source organism: Vicia villosa (assembly GCF_029867415.1). Lineage (NCBI taxonomy): Eukaryota > Viridiplantae > Streptophyta > Magnoliopsida > Fabales > Fabaceae > Vicia > Vicia villosa. The sequence continues at coordinate 86,278,997 of NC_081181.1, read as the reverse complement.
AATAAGAATCTCAACATTATTTCAAACATTCTGATTCATAAGACCTTCTCATGGGTGAGATTAACATTTGCATTTGGCCTTTGATGAACTTGTCTGAACCCTTCTTGTCTAAGAGAGAACGCTTGAATAATCTCCATACATCGATTCAGGTTAGTCCCCATTTTGTTCTCATCTCGTTCAAGTCCTCACGGATTTGTTCCATCATTGACTTTCGAGCACTTAGCGGTGAGAAGTCAGTTTATTGCTGAAATCAGAATCTGAGCAGAAAGGGCCCCCATAGGCTTCTGATAGAACCATGAAATGCATGATATTATGACTGCATGTTTTATTTCTAAGGGATCCTAAAGTCTTTTCATCAAATTTTGTTTCTCTTTTACCTTTTTTTTTTTGCATATAGTGTCTTTTCTTTTTTTCTTTTTCTTTTCCATCTTTTCTGTTTTTCTACTTTTTTGGTTTCTTTTTTTTTTGGAAATAGACTTTAGAATCCCCCACAAATGAAGTGGATAAAGTAATGATGTTATGCAATGCAAAAGCATGGGATCAAGGTCCATACAATCCGAGTAACCACTATACAATCCTCTGAATAACTGATGTAGGTCAGATGTCACGAGATCAAAAGTCCGGCATAGGTACCACATAACCATGGGAACAATAGTCACCATCAGAACAGAATAGTCACCAATGGTACCTGTCATGTATATCCCACCCACTCACAGGTGAATCTAGGTCAAGGTAGGTCAAAAGGTCTCCAGCGTTAACAACTCTCCTGAAACACCATCATCGTTGCAAATACGTGCCAACGATGGTATCCCATTCGAGTCTCAGTTGGTCGTGGGTCTCATGATCACAATCAACAGAACCTGACATTCTGTTGGCGTCATGACTATCCACTCTATCCTAGGTATCCTATGTGTCAACTTTGGCCTGGGTATTGGGCCTTTTACCTCATAGAACATCCCACCCAACCTGCAAACAGAGAAAATATGTGGCCCCCACGGGGACCCATAATATAGTCCAGATGCATGCGGAAAATAAACATGATATGCGAGCGAGAAAATAAGCATGATAAGCAAACATATATATACAATATGTAAACAAATAAACAAACAAAAGAAACATCCAATAAACAAAACAAACAAAGGCTAGGATCGACCCGCTAAGAATGGACCAGCACAGGTCTAATGCTCTTCCCCAGCAGAGTCGCCAGCTGTCGCTACCGCGAAAAATGGATCAGAGTCGCCACTAATATATTTATCCCATAAGGGAAAGGAATACCAGAAACCTAACTCAGAACAAGAACAAGGTCTTTCGACCAGAGAACAGGGTACGGGAGTCGGTTACGCAAGGGGAAGGTGTTAGCACCCCTCACGCCCATCGTACTCGATGGTATCCACCTATGTTTGTTTCTATCTAAAGGGTGTATCTATGTCTAAACCTAAATGCGAATGAATGCAAAAGAAACACGGGGAAAAGAAGGAATTATTTACAAGTGTGCTCGCTTAGGCCCCGCGACCCAATTCCTACGTATCCCTTACAAGGAATCAGAGCTACCGTAGTTCGGCTCCATAGTTTCCATTTGTTTTGTGTTTTTTAGTTGAACAACGGTTAAGGTCACAATCCACGATGCTCGACCTTTGGAGACTTATACGCCTACTTTGGAAAGGACTTAACTTGTTCTTAGGCGCCTAACAAGGCAAAAGAATGAACTTGGGTTTGTGTTTTTTATGTAACTACATGATGAACAAAACCCAATACAAGGTTTCGCACCACTTCGTCACTTTGTTTTAATTCGAGCCTTTATTAAGTGTTTTAAGTATTTTTGGTTGAGTGTTTTTTAAGGGAATTTACTTTGCGATTAGAATCACATAAAAATGTATAATGATCGAGAAGCAGATTAGGGAATGAATCCCACTCACTTCTATCCCATTATATAATGTTCAAGAAACAGAGTAGGGAATGAATCTCACTCATTTCTATCCCATTAATTAATGTTCGAGAAACAGATTAGGGAATGAATCCCACTCATTTCTCTCCCATTAAGTAGTGACCGAGAAACAGATTAGGGAATGAATCCCACTCATTTCTATGTCACTAAGTGATTGAGAAACAGATTAGGGAATGAATCCCACTCATTTCTCTATCACTTTCTTAATGTGATTCGCATCTTTATTTATTAGTGTTTTAATGTTGAAAAGAAAAAAAGAATGAAAGAGGGGAGACTAACCTATTTTCTAGCCTAATTGTTATTCTAATTCCTATTTAAAATCTAAACTAAAATCTAAGGGGAATTACTAAGAAGAAAGTTGTTTAAGTTAACCAAAGTCAACTTTTAACAACTAGGGGTATTTTAGTCATTTTTCAAAATATGAAAATATTCACAAAAAGAAAGAATTAAAATCTAAACTAACCATGAAAATATTCACAAGCAATTTTTATATTTCTTATCATGTTTAAGATTATTTTTCAAGAATTAAAATCTAAAACTAAGTATTTTTTATCATTTTATTAACCAATCAAAAATTAAAGAAAATCAACAATTACAAATTCTAAAGAAACTATGGATTCTAAAAATCTAATTGGCAAGAAAAACTATTTTATCATTTTTTATCCAAGCAAAAATCAATTAATGTGCAAAAAAGAATAAAAGAAAGAAAATTATTTTTATATTTCTTTTTATTACCAGCATGGGGTGTAACAACAATTGACAAGGAATTGAATTTATGTTATTGGCGCATGGGCCTGGGCCTGGACCTGGGTGGTGTAAAAAACAAACAAACTTGAGCCCAATAGGATTGAATTCCTGGCCCAGACTCAACTCATCATATCACTTGTTCCAAATATTTCTCTTTTATTCCTTATGTATGTCATCTGTTTCACAGGGTTTTTATTACATGGCTTTCGTGTATTATGTTACGCAACAACCCCATATCAATTGGGCAAGGGAATTACTAAGTCACTAAAGACAAAACATGGAGCCAATCAATCAGAAACTGCCACGTTATTCCTAATTATCCAAACAAAAAAACAAATAAAATAAAAAAAAAGAAAAGAAACACCGCATGAACCAATGGTAGGGCTTCACTTCCATGCTACTCACGTGAACAGTACACGGTGGTACTGTTCATCTTCTCCGACGAGCAAAACGCCATACACGGCGGCGACCGGTCTAAACACAACCGAAAAACAAAAGGAAAACACATCCTCCCAAAAAATTGCACCCTGATTCCAAATATTACATTCGTTTCTACTAATTCTCTCTCTATCATTCAAACCGAGCCAAGTTTGTAAACCCTAAGATGAAGAAACTCCATTAAAATGCAAAATCTAAGCACCAACATAATACTCACGAGGGATATCACTCATACATGCTACTCAAACAAACGAACACGCATTACTTCATAGAAACCGAAAACAAGCTTAAGAATCAAAGATTTACACGCAGATGCATCAAACACACGAAATCACGAGAAGCTACTCACAACCATATGAACCTATCGTTTCTAGCATGCTGAGAAGGAGATTCAAGAACTTACCTGGCGTCGAACCGCAAGAAACTTTGAAAGAAGCTCTACTTATGCTCACGTTCCAATCTACACTCCGCATGCATTTTGTCAATGCTCTATGCAGCAAGAAATTCAGCAACCTTTGCCGAGAGCTGAGTTCCGATCCGCGAGATTTCCCGACCAAAATAACAGCTTATAGCCATGACTCTTCCCTGCGGTATAATCTTGTTCAGAGAATCAAACGCCTTCATTGAAGATGAGAGTGTTATCCATGGTGATTGTTGAAGATGATGAAGGTGACCTGAAGTTTTTTGAAGTGTGTAACCACTTTTCTTCAGAAAAACATGGAGAGAGTTAGAGAGTAATGTTGTTGTTGCGATGGTGGTTTGATGAAGATTGTAGTGGAGGTTATGAGTTTGTGGGAGATGATGATGATGATGATGAAGATGCGATGAAGGTGGTTGTGGTGGTGTTCTGATCGGAGGGGGTTAGTTATGGTAGCCGGAAATCAGTTATGGTGGTGGTGATGGTGGTTGAAAGAGTTTGTTGAAGGAGGTTAGAAACGGTTAAGGTGGAGAGAGAGAGAGGAGAGAGGAGAGAGTCTTGAAACTGGAAAAAAGAAAAAGTGAAGCGTCTCCTATTTGCGAAGAGCTTTTGAAATATATATATGGTGAGGTGAGAGTGTATGGTGAGGTTGCAAGTAGTGGAAAATTTCCCTACCAAACTTAGTGTGCAAGTGTAGCCTTTTGTAGTAATTTCTCACGTGCTCTTTGTATGTCAGCTTCTTGCATGGGCTATTATGGTGAATGGTAGTGTGAAACAATCTTCAGGCATCTTACTGGAGCAATAAAACCGTGTTAACCTCCCATGGCAAAAACTACTATGTATCTCACTTTGTTTACTTCTAACTCCAGCTATGACCCATCATTTGTCTCCGTTACAAGCTCAATGAGAAGAGGACATGGCGCTGAGTAGTTTTGATGTTGGGAGTGTCAAGAGATGGTGTTTGTACCTCTCACAAAATGGCTTTGAATATGATGATACACCATTACATGAATGCTTGCGCGCATGACATTTTCTGACCAGCTCATATACAATGTGTGTGTGCATGACTTTAATGGCTTGTATCTTGGTCCATACATGTTCAAAATTAGTAATCTTGGGCTCACATGATAGAGAACATGGCAAAGAATGATTTAACATCAAGCTAGATCCATATGGAGACTCATAGGGCCTTAAAATTGACATTAAAAGTGGCACGCCAAGTGTTTGGCAAAATGCACGCGCATGACTTAACATCTTGCCCAGCCAGATGCATAATTTTGCCTATTGTGAGAGTGTGACTTTGAGCACTCACAATTGATTCAATATTCACTCAATTGACTTAATTCTTGTCTTGTTGTATAGAGTGCATGGAGGATAAGAGATTCATACCAAGTTTGAACCTTATGGATCTTTTGCTTCTCTATAATCATCTTCAAAGTTAGCACGCCACGTGTTTGATGAATTGCATCACGCGTGCCCAGAACTTAGCCCAGCAACATGACTTGAGCAAATGTGATTCTTCAAACTTTCTAGCTTCATATCTCTTGATCCAGACTTCCAATGAAGAAACATTCAACTACAAAGTTGTTGTATGCCATGATGTGAACATTTTCTATGTTGAACTTGTCTTGAATTGAAGTCTGGAAACGCATGTAAATTGGACCTGAAGTAAGCTTATCATCCATAAAAACCAAAAACTCCCAAAAATTTCTAAGGCTTCTCCACTTTCCACTTTTAGAATTTTCCCAAATTAACTATCTTCCATTTTTAGTAACTTTTTATGAAATCTTGATTTTATTTATTTCTTTGACCAATTTTCCACCAAAGGTCAAAATTGGGCAGTTGACTTTGACTTTGACCCAAAAGTCAATTTTCCCTGATTTTCTCAAATTGCAGATGAATTTCCCGATTAATCAGTTTCCGATCTAATTTTCAATCAATTTTCAACCAAAGAAGCTCTAGTGAATACTTCCTCCAGACAACCATATTCCATACTCAAAAATCATCTCCTGATTAAATGTTAACCAAAAAGTCAACTGCGTTGACTTTGGTCAAAAACTTGATTTGGGAAGACCCGATGAATTTCAAGCCCATATTCTCCAATCAATACCTTGAGTTGAAGATTGTGAAACCCTAATTTTAGGAGGACTTCAATGAGAATGATGCCATATAATCAGACTTTAAATCTTCTCTTTTTTTGATAAAGAATTTCTTCAACATAAGCTCTTTTCTCATCAATTCTGAATAGTAACCATGATATGGATGAATGAATGGATGAATGGCCTAGATGAGGTATGCACATGAATGTAAGTGTCGCGGGGAAAAATCGTATCTTTTTTTGGGATGAGACAACTGATGCCTTCTTTGGGCTCGAGTGCTCATAAAAATGATTTTTCTTTGTTTTTGTCACGACCAAACTTTTTATTGTTTCCAAAGTAGGAAAAGGAAAAAAGCTGCAATAACCTTAAAAGTGGGGGAGAGATCTTGGGTAAGAGGGTTGGTTATACGAAGGGAATGTATTAGCACCCAACGTATCTATAGTAATCTATAGGCTTCTTTGTTGTTTTTGTTTCATTCCATGTTATGGTGGAGGTTCTGTTGTGAAATAGGTGGGATCTAAGGTGTTTGTTTGATTATGATCGCAAAGATCATCGCAATCTTCTGCATACATATCCCTTAGGGGGAATCAGAGCATCTGTAGCTCGGGGTCTACGGGTGCTAAGGTTTGAGTGGTTTGAGGGAGAAGTTTTGCTCGCCAAGGAATAAGACCTTGTGCCTACGTATTCTCAAAGGGATGTTGAGAAAGTCAGAGCAATCGTAGTTCCCACTTATGCTAGTGGAAGCAAAGGATAAGAGACAAATGTCATCTAAATGTTCGATGTATCTAATCTATATCATCACATACATCTGTTTGTTTTTGTTTGAAATCTTTTCATTATAAGCCCTTGGCTGTGCCACTTATGGTGCTTAGAATGATAAAGATGCTTTTTAGCCAGCCTTGTGGCAAAAACTTTCAATGAAGTCAGCCTTGTGACAAAAAGTTTTGATTAATCACCCAGCCTTGTGGCAAAAGTTTCAATGAAGTCAGCCTTGTGACAAAAACTTTGATTAATCAGCCAGTATGGTGGCAAGAAGTTTGATTGATTAGCCAGCCTTGTGGCAAAAAGGTTTGATTGATTGTTTGATTGATTGTTTGTGATGATATAGAAGAGATACTCCTATCATAGAGATGATAAATGTCTAATCTCCTAGGGTATTTGATTTGGATATTGGGGATGCTTATAAGAAGCCCGTGGGTCCTTGTACGAAGCCCAAGAGGAGGCTATCCGAGGGTCCTTGCATTGTGAACCCAAGAGAAGGCTATGGGAGGGACTATCGAGGGTCCTTGCATTGTAAGCCCAATAGGAGGCTATGGGAGGGACAAGTCGTTTGTACGAAGCCCAAGAGGAGGCGTGGTATAGTTGGTTTGAGCTCTTAGAGCGATTTCACCGGGAAACCATACTCTATGTCCTAACCTAAACTAGGGAGATTCTTTGCACGAAGCCCAATAGGAGGCTATGGGGAACCTAGTGTTGTACTAAGTTAAACAAGTATAACACAATCACAAATATGAACAAGTACGAGCAAATATGAACAAGTACATGAACAAATATGAACAAGTATGAACAAGCACATATATATGACAAGGTGTGTGTATACAATGGAGTTTATGAAGGAAATATACCTGTAAGCATGATCCGTTTGTAAACACGGGGGCTCGGGACTTATACTCGGGGAGAGGCCCACTGAGTTTATTCAAAGCTATGTAAACAAGTATTTACAAGAGGGGCTTGGGACTTATACCTACATGGAGGCCCATGGTATTTTTGGGAAGATTTAAAGAAAACCTTCATTTTTTGATTTGTTGTTCGAGGTTAAAAACCAAATTAATCGAGGTATGTACAAAAAGGTGTTTGTACAATGAAATACCTAATTTCATGTACGGGAATGGGACTTATACCTATGTGGAGGCCCATGTTTTATTTACAAAACATGGTTGATTGTTTTATTAACAGACGCAAGGTTTTGTCGTTTGAAAAACTGTTTGAAAGTTTTGTTTTGAAAGAAGTTTTCTGTTTAAAGAAAAACTGTACAAAAAAGGAAAGGGACTTATACTCTCTAATATTCGAGAGGCCCAATTGAGTTGAAATCAATTGATCAATCCAAAAAGATTTGATCAAGAGTTTTTTTGAAAAGAAAACCATAAAGAAATGGTTTATTGTTTTGAAAAACGGTGATCGCTTGTTTTAAAACGATTTGAATTTTGACAAAAGTCAACTTAATTAAGATAAAAACAAATTTTATGCTTAATTAAGACCTAAAAAATTAGGGTTTGATCACAAAAATATTTACAAGTGATTAGGTTTGAAAAATCAAATGAAAAACAATATTTAAAGTATTAAAAACACTTAAAAACATGTCATTTTAAACCTAATTAAAAACATATTAAATAAACATTTTTTGTGATTTTTTTTTTATATTCATAAAATATATATATTAAATAAGAAATGTACAAAAAATGAAGCAAAAATGAATTGATTTGAATGGTTAATTAATTGAGTGAAGTTGTTAAGAAAATGAAGAAAAATAGTTGTAAAAAATTTGGTTTTGTCTTCACTAGGGCTTGAACCCACGCACCCACGCTTGCCAACCAAAACAATGACCAACTGAGCTGCGCGCGCAGCTTGTTAAAGACACACACTCATTTAATTATATTTAAAAACAAGTGTTTGAATTTTCTGAACAAAAAATGGCGCCAAGAACACCATCCCCATTTGATTTTGAAAATCTTTGAAACTGGATTGTTTTGATCAAGTAGATAGTCTATCTCAGTCGGTTTTTCATAAGGAACATGATAGTAACCTTTAATTTCATTTATTTCCACTCTAAGGCTATCAATTTTCTGATGAACATGAAGAACCCTAATTCTATGATTCATTCTGAAATCGTGTATGTGCAAGTTATGATGCAATTGATTGAGGGTTAATGATCCTCATAGGTGCAGAAACAAGATGGTATATCAATATTTAGTTTATGATGCATGCATGATGGAGTTTGAAGTTCAAGAGAGCTTACCTTAAAAATGGCAAAACTGGAAATCGAATTCTGCAAATGAGAGGTTCCAGGTGTTGTTTCTTGATCTTGACAGCATCAATGGACCTTATGGAACATGTTTGAATGATTGGAATGAATTGAAAACCTCTAGATCAATTGGTGATACCCGATCTACAATAGGGCTCAAGTGAGGATCAAGCTTGGTGATTTTGGAGTTACAGGTCAGGGATGATGATTGGGATAGCTCATATATGGTATATGGAATGTGTTTGGATGATTAACTTGGACAAAGATGAGCTAGAATGGATTTTGGCATGATAAGGCTCATAATGTGTTCATATGGAGGTTGAAGAGTGATTCTGAGTTTTGGGGTGATTTGGGGTGTGTGAATGGATCAAACACATCCCATATGATGTTTATGGAATGTTAGAACCATCACTTTGACCATAACTTCAAGGATTTGGAGGTTGAGATTTCTACCTCTTTGAAAACTATGAAACTTGCAATTCAAGAAAGAAGAGAGAAAACCTATGATTATGAGGTTTTGGTGTGATTTGAAGAGTGATTTGAACCTCTATTTATAGGCCAAGGATTCTGAACTCCAAGCTTTGCAAGTTGATCTTTCTTTGGTGATTTGGCACTTAAGAGATAGAATGGAATCTTACCATTAAATGCATTAGGTTAAAAATGTTAACCATGGTTAAAAATCTCAAGTGCTTCTTATCTCTTTCTATTCTGATCTCAAACCAGAAATATCTCTCAATTATTGGTGGTTCATGTCATTGCTTGCATCATTAGGCAAAATGGTTCATAACTTTGTGAAAATGGCTTGAAATTTCAAGTGAAATGATCACTAATGGCAAAATTCAAAACCATAGCTATGCTTCATATTTTTTCATGCTCTTGGACATTTTGGAAAGCTCATGTTACACACTTCAAAACCCTAGTTGGAAGTTTCTTCAAGACCTTTAAGGAAATGGGTGAAAAAGATCCATGAACTTTGAAGAAAATGAGATTTCAAGTGCATTTTTCAAAAGATACCAACTTTGAAGCTCCATATCTCTTAAATGGTTGATTTCTTGCAAAATCATCATATGTGACAAAGTTGTTTATTGGATCAAAATATACAACTTTCATGTTGGAAGTTTTTTTCAGTTTGTAGGTGAAATTTTGAGTTATTCCCTTCCAAAGTTTGGAAAAAACCATTGAAAAACACTTAGAAAATTTTCTAAGTATGAAAGTCAAACTTTTGACTTTTTGATTCTTGATTGATTTTCTTGATTTTTCTTGATCAAATGACTTCATATATCATATATTGATGATTCAAAACATCAAAAGTCATGGTTGACCAAAATTCACCAAAATTCACCAAAGTTCTGGAGATTTCAAATGAACCAGGCTATCCTCACCAAATGAATGGTATGAATGGATAATATTGAGGCATTAGAGGATATTGAACTATAGTTTGAGTTGTGGAACCATGTCCTGATTAAAAAATCAGTGGTTCAGGTGAAATAGGTCAAAAACCCTAATTGTCGACCCGATGAAATTGATGACTGTGGATCTTGAATTGAGATGTAATTTCCATTGGATATTTCCATAGGGATTATTTGAAGATGATCGAAACCTTTGAGTGACTTCCTGGGGATTTTTAGGGTTTCCCAAATGTGATCCCTGATTTCAGTCCCTGATAATTCAAAACCCTAATCTGATGATTTGAAATTTCACTATTGATCAATCCTGGTGTAGGAGATGTCCTGAGCCAATGGATTAGGTCAAAATGATGTACTTGGGGTCTTGAGGTCATGTCCCAAGTCATTAGGTCAAATCCTGAGCAAAAGTCAGGAGTATGCTATCTTCAGTCAAAACCCTAATCTGGTTGATTCAGAGCCTTTGAGTTTGTTGAAATGAAACTTTGAGGACCAAATGTTGATTGTTGATGAAGATAATTCTTTTGAGATGAAGGGAGAACAAAACCCTAATTGATTGTTACTTGTACTGATGAGTGATTTCTTGATTTAATCCTGCTGAGTCACAAGTAGCAAACACAAACTATGCAATTTGTTAGAGATGCAAATGATGCATATGCACATGATATGAGGTGGTATCTTAGGTAAAAAATTGGGGTATGACAGTAAGGTAATGGCCAATTGGGGAATAAATAAGTGGGCAAATTTTGGGGTGCAACACCTGTGCGCAAAATTCAAAAAAATATAAGGAGGGAAGCTTGACATCATTTTGGCACCTTTTTATTTGATCATTTTATCAATTATCCACCTCATCAAAATTAACCCCTTCATTAATCCCACTTAAACCTCATTTTACCATTTTTACCATTTAAATGCCACTTAAATACCAATTAACCACAAATTAATTACCAAACACAAAAAGACCATTTTGCCACTACTCTTGCTCCAATTCTATAAATAGAGACCTCTACTCTCTCATTTCATAAGCTTGGAGAGCCAACAAACCCCTTGCAATTTCTCTCCTCATCCCTACCAAATTCACCAAAGCTCTTTGTTCTTTCATAAAGTTTGTGAGTTACACCTTGAACCTCACAAACTTTGAGCTAAGCCACCTTTCATTTCACTCTTTTTTCTTCAATTGTTGAGAGATCAAGATTTGTGTTGGTGATTATTGAAGTGGATCTAAGTTTTGTTCAAGAATTGGTAGTTTTCATCATCCTTTTTCATCTACCATAATGTGATTCTTTTGTGCTTGTATGTGATGCATCTTTGATGCTATATTGGTCCTATTTGATGGTGATTTGATGGAAAATTCGTGCTCCAATGGATATGTGATCATAAGGTGTTTGTATGTTTGCCTAACTCAAGTTTTATGGTTCATAATGCTGTTTTTTTGAAAACTGTGCGCAGGAAATCGATTTCCTACAGAGGGAAATCGATTTCCACTGTGTTTTTTGCGCCAGAATTGAACTCTGCACTCAGGAAATCGATTTCCTACAAAGGTAAATCGATTTCCAGTGTGGCAGAATGCTTTTTTTTGCCTTTTTTATGCTTGTTTTGGCTTCCTTCTTCCTCCACTTCATTAATATCATTGGATCTAGGATGTTGATAGGTTTGAAAGGACCAAATCCATAATATTAGATGAATGATATCAATGATAGTGTGAGTTGATTATCTTTTTATGCATTTTATTCTTCTTCCTCTACTTTATTAATATCATTGGATCTAGGATGTTGATAGGTTTGAAAGGACCAAATCCATCATATTAGATGAATGATATTAATGATAGTGTGAGTTGATTTTCTTTTATGATTTTATTCTTCTTCTCCTTTTTTTCTTTTGATCGATGAAAGTCTTAACACCTTGAGAATTCTTATGGATTCTTGGTAAAGACTAGATCGTTACCTATTTTCTTTTCGTGCGGTATTGCTTTCGGAGAATGATCTACATATCATTTCTCTCGCATGCATTAGCACATAAAGTTTTGACCGGCCTCGTTGTAGGGTGATTTCTACATAAATCACTTGGCGATCTGCTTAACATAGCGCAATAATCCGTGTCCCGAATAAAAACAGATCAAACATGGAAGAGAATTGTATACAATTGATTTAAGACTTATGGAAATTTATCGTGTAGTCGCTATGATTTTATCAAGCTTCTGATAAAGTTCCATTGAATTTAAATCCGAGAACATCCTTCACTCACCATCGATCTTTCTTACTAACTTTGATAACATGCTTGACAAGTTTCAAGATGGTTATCTTTAACATCTAACAACTAACTTTAATTTCCGCAATTTATTATACCGCTCTTTATATTTCTCGCTTTATCGCTTTATTTTATCATTTCATCATATTTACATTCCGCTATTTTTCCTTTGTCCATTTGGACGTTTATATTCCGCTATTTTCTCTTTGTCCATTTGGACATATGTTTATGTTTCCGCTATTTTCTCTTTGTCCACTTGGACCATACTTTACTTTTACGCTAAAACACTAATAATCAACAAAAATCTAAAAAAACTCTTAAGGCTCTCTTTTGGACTATTGGTTACTATCCCTAACATTTTGGAGATTTGTACTTATGGACTTAGTACCTCTGGACCCTTGTTCTGTTGTTACTCTGCTGTTATTCTGTCTGTCTGGAATTGGATTGTTGTCTGTTTGTATGTGCAGGTATTTCCTTGAAAGCCCTTGATGGTTAATTCCAAGGCATTGATATAAGGATTTTACCCGAAAATAGTCGTCACTCTGCCCGATTTTCGTCAGAATTTTAATGTGCTTAATGCAAAGTGGTGCTAAGATAATAAGTCTCTCTGGATCCCTAAATGATAATGTTGGTTTAGTATTGATATTCCAAAGGATGGGAAATCTACCTTGACTCACAATGTCAAGTGTTGGCTTCTTATTTCAGTTAGACCGTTCTTTTCCTTAGCTTTTATTTTACGCAATAGGATAGCCTCTTCATCTCCTCCCATTCTTAAAATTTCAAAATCTTCTCCCTTTTTCAAAAACATTCTTATGTTTGCAAACCTTTTCAAAACTTTTTTCTTTAAAAACATATCTTTTGCCCTTAGTGGCCTTTTTCTTCAAAGTTTAGACACTGTTAATTGTCGAAACGAGTGGTTATACCCCCACGATTTTGAAATTGATTGATATAATGGGATCTTTTCCGCGTGAGAGAGCTAGTGGCATACTCGTTGATTTTATCCGAGTTGGAGCCCTTCTTTCATTTGCGATGCAAAGAAATCATTTGTTCTCATGCTCAAGATCAATGGCTGAGTATTTCTCTCCGACGACGATAAAGTGTTTATTCGTTTTTCAAACGTTTTTCCCTTTAAGCGGAACTACATTAGCTCTGACTTCTCCATTGCACCGAGGAGGTATGTAGGCACAAGGCTTAACGCTTTGTCGAGCTTATTTTAAAAATAAAACAAACCCATTTTTTAGCACACACGACACAGATTTTCAAAAAGGTTCCTGTGGAGTACCACAGATATGAGGGGTGCTTAAAACCTTCCCCTTGTATAAACAACACCCGTACCTAAGATCTCTTCTTTTTTGTTTTTTTTTAAAAACAAACTTTGGGTTTTATTCGTTCTTTTCCCTTTTCCTTTGGAAACAATAAAGCGCGGTGGCGACCTTCACTGAAATATTGATTCGAGTCAATCTCATGGCTTCGATATAAGATTTTCCCCGCTACAGTAGGCAGCATACATCCCACACTTCAGATGAGTGGAATTGGTTGCATGGAGAAGTTTCCGAACTAAGGACGGAACAAACTCATCAAGGAATTGAGTTGTTCCGACAAGGCACCGAGCAAACTCGGCAAGGGGAAATGTTAACCAGCATGAATCAAATTATGCAACAATTAATGTTGCATTTCCCCCATCCTCCTCCGCAGTTAGATGCTCTGTAAGTCCTCTCTCGCGAGTACGAAAACATTGGGGACAACTTTTAGTGCAAGTGGGGGAGGGATTTTATCAGTATTGTTTTCCTGTTTGAGTATTTCATTTTTAGTTTGTTATCGTTTGAAGTTTGTGTTTTTCAAAATTTGTCCAAAGTGTAACAGGGTGAAGATTGGTGTCGAAGGAATGAATTAATGAGTGGTGAATGGATGAACGACACAACCAAAAGCTAACTCCTCATGGCACTTTGGAAGTAGATGTAGCCGAAAATGTCGGACGCAACTTGGTGAACGGAATTGAGAAGTTAAGTGACGAAATCAAACTGGAAAGAGAAGTCACACGACATGAAGGGTGTGTGGAAGTTGCAAACTTAACCTACCTGGTGAGGAATGTAAAAAGCCAAACACGTACAAAGATCACCATGAGAGTGAAATCAGGTAAGACTTTATCTCCCTAATTTTGCGTCTGTCCTACCAACACAATACAATTGTGAAATCACACAAGAGGCACTTGTTTGTTTTTCCTCCGATCCTTGTCCTCCACCATTTTTGTTTTGTTTTTGTCATATCCCCCATTTACCCCGTTGAGCCATTCCCCCTTGTTTGTTTTGTTTTCTCTCCCTCATTCATGTTTACCATTTTCGTTTAGCACTTATCGTTATTTATCTCAAAACCATGTGAAAATTGTAAGTTTGGGGTGGTACATATGAAAATAAAGGGGCAAGTGTGCAGAAAAATAAACAAAAGAGAAAAGAGAACTGGGTGAAATGCATAAAAGAAAAAGAGAAAAAAAAGAGTATTAAAAGAAAAAAAGGAGAAAAAGAAAAAGTAGTTTGACACAGTTGCCCAAAAAGAATTGAAAGACTCATTGATTCTAACACTTGAAATTTCGGTGAAAACAAAGAGTCTAAGAAGAAACCCCCACACATACATGAACACAAAAACGAGAGAATTAACATAAGTGCAGAAAAACCCATTGTGTACCCACTCCTTGTTTATCCGACCTCCACCTCAGCCCCATTACAACCCAAAAAGCCCTCAAATTGTGTGAATTCTTTTTGTGTAGTGAAAGTAGGATGTTCGCAAAGTCAAGGGTTGATATTGCATATTGTGATTTAAGCGAAAAACACTCTAACAACGAGAGACTTTGTGAGAAGTGTGAAAAGTTTGCAGGTGAAATACACTTTGATGTGAAGTGTGATGGACAACAAGGCGCGATAAGCCCAAAAGCTGACTCAAGGAAGAGATTCAAGTCGCGAATGATATCGGCTATGTTGTGGAAAAAGAAATTCAAGGTGACCTTTGTTTGATCGCTTGTATCTCTTGAGGACAAGCAATGAGATAAGTTTGGGGTTGTGATCGGTCACCATTTTACACTTAATTTCATCATGAATTCGACACATGATCGTCATGTTTGGTAACACTTTTTGGTTGTTTTCAAATGTTTTTCTTTAATTTATCTAGTTGTAGTTTATTTTTTTGCAATTTGTTTTTGTGCCATTTTTCGTTGTCAATTATGTGCTTTTGATCTCGTTTGGTAATGGTTTCAGGTTGGCTTTGGATTGATAAAAGATCACATGTCCAAGTGGTACGCAAAAAGGAAACAAGGAACAAAAAATGGAGTGAAGAGGCAGAGGCTGACACGGTCTGCCCGTGTCACCTGACACGGCCGTGTCAGGCCTCCTAAAGCAAATCCCCCCAAGACCAGAAGTTGACACGGTCTTCCCGTGTCAAGTGACACGGCCGTGTCAGCCTGTGCGGACAGAAATTCTGTATTTTTTATGTTGTGATATTTTTAAAGTCCCGGGGGCATTTTTGGTATTCTGCATTGGACCTGAAAACCTAGAGAGGTTAAAAGTGATCTGAAAGAGAAGGAAAAGGACACTTTTTGAGATCGTACGATAGAATTCCAGAGAAGAGAAAGATAGCTTCATCAAGGGTTTGGAAGACGAAGAGATTCAACGGTGGACACCATTGAAGATCAGAGTTTTCATTAATCTTTGTAATGTCTAAACTCTTTAAATTGTGTTTCTTGAATACTATGAGAGGCTAAACCCCCCAATGCTAGGGGTTGTCCCTGATTTGATTTGTAATGACTCTGAATATCGTATTGCTTTAATCATATGTTCGTATTATGCAATTTGATTGTTTAATGCTTTTATGCTTTCTTTGTCGGCAAAACAAGGATTTATCTCCGGTTAACAATTTGTAGGACTATGGTTGTTAAGGTTTTTAGACAATTAAATCTTATAGTTATCACCTAGGACTAGGGATACCGTAAGGTTATTTGAATATTCTTGATTAATTACAGCTTTGGTTTAATCCTGTGTTTCTAAGAACTTAGGCAATAGGATTGTAAACCAAAATGTTTTCACTAAGGACTTAGGAAAACACCCTTAAGAACAAATAGTTGCATTATATGAACTTGTTAAAGAGATCTTTATTCAGAGGAGTTATAAAGCAAATCATACACCTACCTTGGCATTACTCTAAAAGTTATTAAAAAGTTTATTTTAATTTCAGCTTATTTATTTTAATTCACTATTTCAATATAACAAAAACATCCATATGACATTTTGTTTAATTGACTAGTTACAATAATTTATATTTCCTACGCAATCCTCGTGATCGATACTTGGGGTAAAACCCATTATAACTACACCGGTGAAAATAGTACACTTGCTATTTTTCCGATCACCCCTTATGAAACATTGCACAAAAGCATGAACAACATAAAACACATAAATCAAATATAACCTTACATTACAACTCCCTCCCCCCCCCCCCCCTTTTGACAAGATAAAAAGAGATGATACTAATGATCCTAAACACAAAATACAAATAATGGATTACAAGATATAAGAGTTGTAGAAACGTACCAATAGGGTTGGTTAAAGTATAACTTGCTACAAAAAATTATTAGTGTTCAACATAATACAAATAGCAAATGAATTGAAATAGGAACCCAAATCTATTTAAAACACGAAGAATCCAAGACTCCCAATTTCCTACGTATCTTGTGAAAAGATTTTGCGAATAAAGGTTTTTTTTAAAGATATTGGCTAACTAATTTTTAGTATCCATGTATTCAAACATAACATCACTAGTTTCAACACGATCCCTAATAAAATGGTGTCATATTTTTATATGTTTAGTATGTGAATGAAGTACAGGTTTCTTAGTGAGGCTTAATGAGCTACTGTTATCACATTTGATTGGAACGCAACCGAGTATTAAATGGTAATCCAATAATTGTTGTTTTAGCCATATGATTTGTTCACAATAATTACCAGCAACTACATATTCAACTTGAATGGTAGAAAGTGTAAGGTTATGTTGTTTCTTATTGTTCCAAGAAACTAAACAATTTCCAGACAAATGGCAGATACAACTAGTGCTTTTCCTATCTGACTTACAACCAGCAAAATCATAATCGAAAAACTCTACTAAGCTATATTTAGTACATTTAGGAAACCAAAGACCGTTAAGATACCTCAAAATTATTTTTACAAACTTAAAATGGGATTCCCTCAGTGATGCCTGAAATAGCACACATACACACACACTAAATATGATATTTAGCCTACTCGCGATTTAATTGAGTAAATATCCTATTATACCTCTATATTTGGTAATGTCGATCTCTACACCATTCTCGTATTTATCTATCAACACATTTATCTATCAATATAATTTGGATTTTTGTGATCCTCAAAACAAGATGGATGAGAGACATATACTTCTTCGTTTATAAAGTCGTCAATAAAAGCCGATTTAATATCCATTAGATACAACTTAAAATCTAGGAAGCAGACGAATGTCAATAGGAGTCTAATCACTTCAAGATGAGCTACGGGTGCAAAAATCTCCTCATAGTCAATTCTTTTGGGCTAACTACACCCTTTTGCCACTAGCCTATATTTATTTCTAGTAATTACGCAATTTTCGTCCAATTTGTTTCTAAGCACTCATCTATTGTCAATGATGGTTTTATCAGATGGACGTGGAACAAAGTCCCAAATGTCATTTCGTTTATATTGAATATGGATTTATTTTATATTTTTATAAAATTTATTTTAACTAAAATTGATATTTATAACATATATAATATTTAATCATAATTTCTCAAATTAAAGTTGTTACTGTTTACGGTGATTTCCGATAAACAACCGCTAGTCCCCCAAACTATAAATATACCTTGGTTACTCGCATGATCGACTAGATTGATCCTAGGACATGTGTCGAGAAGTTATCTTTTAAGATGATTGAATTCATATTTTCTGAGTTTTTAGACTTTTAACGAAATGATCCTAATCTATGTCTGGTTGTAAAATAAGACAAAATACAATACAACGAAAGAAATTGCAAAGAGTAAATCGAAATGATTAAACTGCAAACATAAATGGCTTGACGAAATGTAAAGGAATTAAACTGTAAACATAAAAGGTTCGATAGAAAATGTAAAGAAATTTAAAAGATTCGTTCTTATAAAAGAAAGACAAATATTGAAAAGATAATGGTGTTACACGTACATTTCTCAATGAAAACTCTTTCTCTAACGCTTAATACTTGAGTGGTTTGTGAGTGATTTGTACAAAATGAACACCCTTGGATCCTACCACTAAGACCCTTATTTATACTAATTTGACCCTAACGGTCCTACTCTAACGAGATTCCACGTTGCTCGTTTGCATGCGCTTCGAATTCCTGGGGCTCCACATGTCCTCTTTGATTCAAACGAAACCCTTTGAATTTCAAATATTCCCGCTCGAACACTCTTCGACGCGCAACAACGTGTCTTTGCGAAAATACATCAAAATATCCTAAGTCTTTTCAGCCCTTAACTTTCGAAGGTAACCCATTCACATTTAGCTTCGACTTAGGAAACCTTCATGATATATAACAATCTTAAAAATAGCCATTCAACAACCATTCTTTCTTCGAGACCTATATCTTCGAAGAACATAAATATTAGTCGAAATCTCCAGCTAACAGTTACATAAATCACTTTTAATACGAATAGATTTTATAGATACAATAACATTTGATGTGATTAAAATAAAACAATGATATGTTAAAATGGTGAAATTTTCATCTTAATCTTATCATGTTTACAATTAATTTATTAAGAATGTAGTTTGGTTGATTGTTTAATTTGTGACTTTTAAACGGTCGATAGGTTGACAGATTTTAGCTGTGCCAATTTTTCGGAAATAAAATAATTCAATTATAAAAATTAAATTTTCATAATTCGAAACAAGACCTTCTATTTGAAAATATTATAAGACCGTCAATTTTTCGAAAATAAAATAACCTAATAACAAATATCAAGTTTTTAAAATTCAAACTCACAACCTTCTCTTTGCGAACAATCACTGATTTGATTCAAATCTTAACGGTTTCAATCTACTTTTAATATAATAAAGTAGAATACATATGAAATCCTATCATTATCCCTCTAATTACCAATTTGAGAGTGATAATCGGGGACATAACGGTAATTGCATCTCCTTTATTATTTTAATTAATAAATAAATATTATAATTATCTAGTAACAGTAGTTACATCCCTTAACCAATTAAATTACACAAACCCTAATTATTACTAATTGTTACATTGGAACACGCTTTGTAACCAAATTCACACGGTATTGTTTTTCCATGCATTGAAAAATACACCAGTTTTAATTTTTAGTCCATTCCAATTCTTTCTCACCAATTATAAAGTAAGGCTGTTTTTCACCTTCCTATACATCTTCAGATCCTTTCAATCTTCCTTCTGTCTTCGGTTTACACATAAGTTCTACATGTTCTTCTTTCTTCTTCTTTCATAATTTCGTCATATTATTCTACGTCATAATATTGATTCTTTGCTTTTTTCGTCTCCACCCTTTTGGCCTGAATTTTTCTTCTTTCTTCTGCTGTCATCGTGTTTATGTTTCATCTTTTATATAATTTTTTCTGATGCTTTCATCTATTCGTTTGTGTTTCTGTTAAACGGATAATGAGCCGAAATTTGTTATCGGTTAGAAGATGTAAAAAAACAAGGGTCGAATTTTTCTGACCATAGATTGTTGTTGTTTGTTGTTACGCTTAGATTGAGAGATGAGAGGATTGTTTTTCCATGAGGATAGAAGCAGAGTTGGAAGACCCAGTGCAGAAAGAAAGAATCGATGAGAAATTAAAGTTGAGAGAGAAAGTTATTGTTGATTGCTTTTTCCAAATTATGCTTTTTAATTGGTTTGTTAATTGATATTATTTTAATTTAATGTGAACTTTTGCATTTTATTATTGTCATGTTATATTATTGTATTTGTTATATTATTCACGTGATTGATACAAATGGGATGAAGACATTTTACTTTATTCCATTTTACTATATTATTCTGTGTAAATGAATTTCAATTATAATTTATTATTTATAATAAGTAGTATACATCCATTTATTATATTATTATGCTTTGTATCATGATTGAGAGTGAGATTTACTTTGCACGCATGTCTTTTTAACTTTTCAAAACTTGCTTATTTCAATAAATTGCTTATTCCAATTAAATTTTCAAAACTGTGAAACTTACCTATGCCAATACATTGATATTCGAAATTGGAATGTTCAATATTTTACCTCAAATATTAATTTTATATAAAAAATAATTGCTATGAAAATAAATAAAATAATAAAAAAAAAGGAGATTTATGTATTATCTATTTTTAATATCATAAAATAATATACTGTCAAAAATACTTAATTACCCTAACTAAAATTAATTTAAAATAGTATTTTGTGCCTCTATGATCATTTTCATTATTATTATTGTATTAATATATGTAGTTATTATTTTTTATTATTTTTTCCACTTTAATAATAATATCTTATTATTAGGTTGAGTGTATATTTTAAAACAAAACAGTCATATTTTCTTTATTCTAAAATAAATCCTAATTAATTATTACAGTTTATAAAATGTATCTCTATTATCTAGGTTGACTCAAATCAATTTTCTAAACTTTAGGTGTTCTCCCATAAAAACTCTGTTTAGTCTGCAACTTTTCAAATCTATAAAATTATTAGATGTCAAAACATTAAAATTATAACATAATTAATTAATTTAAAAATAGGCTTAAATTATTTATTTCAATCTACTAAAACATTATTAGGTACACGCTTACATGATTGGATAGTTAGAAATAGTTGAGTTACATTACATGACCGATATGTGTTATTTATATATAATTTAATATTTTATTTGATAATATATTTTATAAATAAAACACACATTTAACAAATATTGTATGATCTAATTGATAAAATAAAAAATAATAATTACATTTGTATTATATAAGTAGGACATTCTTAATAATATTAAAAATAGTTAGACGTGTTACTACAAATAAATGTTTTATAAATAGAATTACACGATTTACTTCAACATAATTTCATAATTGTGCTTTTGAATTTTTAATTGCAACACATTTTTCATTATTATAACTACTAAATTTATTTAAAATTTATCTCCCAATGTGTGATCCGTACGAACATACACGTGTAAATTAAATCTACTTTTAATATAATAAAGTGGATCTTTAGCCGACAACCGACAACGTGAAAGTCAGTGGTTGAGGGTGGAAACTGCGTGTTTAGATTTTCGAGGATGAAGACGGTTCTGCGTTAGCCGGCGTGATTTCCGGTGGCAGGTTAAGGGCGGTGCGAAGATCCAACGGCGGCAATCGGAAAAAGATCCTTCCCTTTATCTTTTTTTATCTCTTCGATTTCTTCTCTTCTTCCCAGTTTCCAATATACCTGAGTTGTTGTTATTTTGTTTTCTTAACTACCACTTGAAAACATTACTTTTATAAGTTTAATGATACAGATCATTACCTACTATATATTCAATTCACTAAATCATAAAATGTATATTTTATTCTACTGAGGTATGTATCAGATTGATTGGATTTTGTTTTTTAATAGAAATTATAAAATTAAAATTATAACCAATTATAAGAATGATTGACATACTTGGTGGGTCAAACCAGTTTTTCCATCATATATATATATATATATATATATATATATATATATATATATATATATATATATATATATATATATATATATATATATATATATATATATATATATTTGGTTTAATAGCAATTACCAAACTATTTTAAGCATATTCGTATGAATTTTGATAATTAGATTCTTTTATAAAAATTATAATATTCAATAATTTTTTTAATATCTACGGTGTAAAGAAAAAAATATTATATAAGTTTAATTTTTTATTTTTACTTTTATAATTGTAATAATTTTAATATTAATATATTTGATTAATGATTTTCACGATTATTTCTTATTTGGATAAACTTAATGGCTAATGGTTAATACTCAAGTATATGTATTCTTGATTATAAATAGATTATAAAATAAAATCTATTTGATATTATATATATGAAAAATCAAATCATTTATGATAATAAATATATTAATTGTAATAAATTTATTGTAATAAATAAATTTGTTGTAATAAATTCATTATATTTGTAATAAATATCATAAATACTCCCTCCGTCCCAAAATATAAGAGAAAAAACAAAAATCACACTTATTAAGAAAAGTAAGAACATAATAATTTGACTTGTGATTTTTTTAAAATAATCTGCATAGAAAGATGTAAAAACAATTTTTATTGGTTGTTGGTTATAGAAAAGATGAAAGAGAGTGTAAATTAAATGCAATTTACATTTAATTTTATCTTGAAAAGGATGAAAGTTAATTTTTTTCTCTTATATTTTGGGACAAGAAAAATGCTTTTTTTTCTCTTATATTTTGGGACGGAGGGAGTATATGGGTTATGGTAAATATATTTATTATAATAAATATATTTATGGTAATTAATTCATTATTTTGTAATAAATTTATGGGTAATGGTAAATGAGACCTAAATAAAGAAAATTTATCTTAAAAAAAATGATAGAATAATCTATTTATGAAATAACTATCTTATTTGTTAAAAAAAAACTTAAATATATAAGAAAAGAGAGAATCCATTTTTTAAAAACTTACTTTTTATTATAAAATAACTATCTTATTTGTAAAAAAATTAAGAGAAATGATTATTTAATATAATATTAAATAATTTTTTTTAATTATAGTATTCATTTCAATTACATAAATTTTATTTTTTTTCCAAATTCAATTACAAATAAAATATGTCAACTAATAAATTAATAGTACCATGATTACCTATTATAAGTTTTACTAAACCATATTATACGTTTTACTAAAAAAAAACTATTTTAATAATTTTATTTATTGCAGACCATTCATTACGTTATTGATAAAACCAAATTTATTAGGACCTGCCTCCATAACTTGGGAAACCTACACACCTCTTCAGCAATTTTCAATTCAACTGCATCGTGTTATGTTTCAATTTTTTTTATATCCCACCTTGGGAGATAATTTTCCTATTTACGATACTTCATTTCTCTCTCACCGTGGTTCTAGCTTCCCTTCAATTGTTATTAAAAAATTGTTATACTCTTGCTTATCAAGCATGCATTCATATATCAACCGATTATTATATGCAAGACAACCACCGTTAATATGTGTTTCATTTGGCCTACATTTATTCATCCGTGAAATCCTATAAATTTGATAAGGAAAGTTTTATCGTCCAATATTAATCATTTAATTTTATTATTTTATCATAATCATTGTTGTTGTTTAATTTTTTTTTATTTGAAGTTATATCAATAAAATAAATATTTTTAATATTATTTAAAATAATTAATTTTTTTGATAAAATATTAATTGTCTTTTTTAATTAGAATATATTTATCTCTACCTTCCATACAGTACCTTGAGATAAATCATTTTTTGGTTATCCAACGATCAATTAGAGACCTAAAAAATTATATAATCAAAATTATAGAATGAATAAAGTTTTATCCTCCAATATAATCATTTAATTTTATTATTTTATTATAATCAATGGTGTTGTTTAATTTTTTTTATTTGAAGTTATATGAGTGAAATAAATATTTTTAATATTATTTATTTATTAGCAAAATAACTAATTTTTTTAATAAAATATTAATCGTCTTTTTTAATTAGAATACATTTATCTCTACCTTCCATACAATATCAACAAATTTACAGTATCTTGACATAATTCAAATTCAAATGGAGAAATAATTGAAAATAAACGAAAAAGATTTTGTATAGAATTAAAAATTAAAAATTAAAAATTAAAATTAAAAATTAAAATTAAAAATTAAAAATTAAATAATAAATGATATTCAAAATTGATTCAAAATTTATTATATGTTAATCGAGTAAAGGACTAATAATAAATATTTATCAATAATTGAAACGTTATGTTTACCAATATGCATCAATATCATTACCAAATAATTATATATTTGAATGAATTATTTATTGATCAACAAATCAAATAATTAATTTTTTGTCACAATTGCTTCATTAATCTAAACTACTAACAATAATACTATATAATAATACTAAATATTGTTTTATCTATAAATATTATTTATTTTTTATGTTCTTTTTAAAAATATATGCAATATATTAATTATAACTAAATATACTATTAAAGTATAATAAAAGATATTAAAAACTTCAATTATCAAAAAATGTTAGTAATTTTTTATGATAAAATTTAGGTGAATTCTTATTTACCCAACACAAAAAGTTGGATAGAATTACCTTTAGTGTAAAATGCATTGAAAACAACCAAAAAGTGTATCATTTAATAAAGAATTAAAGATGATAAAATTAAATGGTGTTATATGATTGGTTGAAGGTACACTACCCAACTTTTTTTAGATGGGTAGAGAAGTTGTCCCCTAAAATTTAACATTTATACTAAAAAAATAGCTATTAATATTTTTTTTTACAAAAAAAATGATACAATTATGATGTATAAATACATAAATTTCTTATGAAAAACATACATTTTTCGACTGACCAAAACTACTTATAAAATTACATTTAACATGAGACAATTATGATTGATGAATACATAATTTCTTATTAAAATATGTTATTCTTTTTGTATTTTATATACATTTTTAATAATCACTATATTATATTAATTTACTATTTATAATGACATTGTATGAACCTTGCGAACGCACGGGTAAATGATTTCTTAATTATTTTCTTTATTTTTCTACTAAAATATATATTTTTTGACGGGGCAAAACTACTATGTGTATATATTTTATTTACATTTTTAACCATCATTATATTATATTTATTTACTACTGATAGATAAATACTTAATTATTTACTTTATTTTTTATATGGACATATTAACCTATAATTGATATTTTTGAAAAAATAAATCTATTAAATATATTGAAATTTTTATTTAAAATAAGTAAAAAGATTTCAAATGCGTATAATAAGATAGAGGTATGAGTGACAATAAATAAAATTTGGACAAAAAAGTTTGGTACCTGTTACCAAATCAAATAAATATAATCACATATATTATATTTATTTATTATTCATAATATTGTGTAATCCGTGCGAACGCACGGGTAGATGACTACTGACGATAGATTTATAACTATATTGTAGGATGTGTGCGAATGCACGGGTAGATGACTAATTAATTATTTTATTTATTTATTCTACTAAACTATATATTTTTAACTAAATTAAATTAATATTTATATGACAATTATAATTTCAAATGTTTTTTATTTTTAATTTATGTATCTTTTATATATATTTATTAACCATCATTATATATTTATTTATTATTTATATCGACTTTGGGTGACCCGCGCGAACGCACGGGTCCTTTACTAGTTTTTATAAAACAAAATTCAATGACAAAGCTTAATTTTCACGATTCGAACTCATATCCTTCTATTTGTAAAAAGTTGGTGGTTTGGTTCAAATCACAGAGGTGCTAATTTTTTGGAAATTAAAAAATATTTAATTACAAAAATCAAGTATTCATGATTCACACCCAAAACTAGACGTGTGAATAGGCTGAGCCGAGCTAGACTTTATCAAGTCTGAGTCTAGCATACTAAAAATTACAAAACCTAACTCTGGTATATGGTCTATCATAGATTTTTTTTATTCCTGAGTTTGGCCTTTTCAAAAGTCTATTTGGCCTATTAGTTTACATAAAAATCTATTTAATTTGAACATTTATAAATAAATAATTCAACTAATGTTTACATAGACTAACAAATTAAAATATCAATGAGACTAAATATTTATTTGCATTTACTTATTCAAGTTTATCTATTAACATAATTTTTACGATAATAGTTATTTAAAGAACTCATGAAAACAGCTAAAGACATTGTTCATAAGTATTTTTCTAGTTATCTTCAAAAAATTCTTCAAAATAACTAAGCTTTATTTTTGTATTTCATTTAAAGTACAATTAAAATATAATAATAATAATAATAATAATAATAATAATAATAATAAATTTATTTAAATAGATCTGTCTGATAGGCTTAAAAGACTTTTTATATGGTCAATGACCTAACGTTTTTAATTAAATAGGTTTATAAAAAACTTTGACCTTTTCTATTTTAAAAAAAGTTTAGTCTAACTTAAACATATGTAAGCTAGGTCATAAATCCCTATTAATCGGCCTGACCTATTCCATCCTTACTCAAAACCTTCTATTTGCAAACAAACAATCGGTCGTTTGCTTTAAATCTTAGCGGTGACAATTTTTTGAAAATAAATCAATTCAATAACCACAAGTTCAAACTAACCATTACACTACATGCTAATTCATAAATATAATTCGGAAAGACAAATATGTATTATACTTTTACTTTATATTCATATTATACCCAACCTATAATTTGAAACACCTAAATATTTGAAGCGTGTGTTGCTGTGGGTCTTCTTGCACAACCATATGGTTGGGTTTGGATATAATACATTCTTATTTTATTTGTGAAAGTGATGAAAAACAGATGTCAAAATGAGTCACTACAAAAGATGGACGGAAAACGAATTCTGGTGTTCGAGCTTAAGTAATCTTCCAATTCTCTTATTTATTTTGTTTAATTCTTGAGATTATTATAGTAAGATATCTCTTTGATTTTTAAAATTGTTGTGGTATTTATAACCGAATATTTATAACCTAATGAAATATATCATTTTATCGTATTTTATTCGGTTGAACCACTTTCTTCTAGTAAAAAAAAATTCCGACAAGGAGGAATATATTGTTATGAAGCAAGAATCCAATACATACAGAAAAGGAAGATGTCACAAAGTTTCTCAAATTATTTGTTTATAATAAACTAGTGAAAAACCCGTGCGTCCGCACGGGTTCTGGTGTGGACGGCTGATATGTCACGAGTTTGTCATGAAAATTTAAATAAATTAAAAAAAAATCAAATAATTATTAAAAAAAGAATAGACTGCAAGATAATTGTATAATGTTTTTATCAACTTATATTGCTAAGAAAAACTATTAAACATATAATTTGTAAAAAAACAATTGTGAAAAATAAAAAAATAAAAAAATTTAAAAATTGATAGGCTTGAAATAATAAAATGATTTATAAAGTTTAATAAGTGAAACAAATAAATATCCAAAATTAAAATTAGTTGAAAATAGACATAATTTTACTTAAAAATCCAAAAAGGGAATGATATAAAAGAATTAAGTATAATGTTGTATTTATTAAAATTTGGACTATAGTTTAAAATATTTTAAAAAATGAAAAGTTATTAGTATAACTCATAAGTTTTACTTTTACTTTTTTTAATTATACAAAAAATGTTAAAATCTGTGCAATATGATTACCCGTGCGTTCACACGGAACTGGTGTGTTACACGTGCGTTCACACGGTACTGGTGTGTTATTCTTGCGTTTATATGGATACTGGTGTGGTATTCAGGCTTTCGATATATAATACATCTTTTTCAATGTAACTTCTTATCAAGAGTCATATATTACATGAATAATAAGTCATATTAGTTTAAATTTTGATTTCTTATTTCAACAGATGTCGAAAATTTCAACTAATAAGACATATCCATAGAAAATTTAAATTCTAAAAAAGTACTATGTCAACAGATATGTCAACAGATATGTCAACGACAAATATGTCAACAAATTTGTCAGATTGTTTCTTTTATGCAACTTTATTACACCAAAAAATATGTCAACAACATATCTCTTCTTAAACAAATCACTACAAAAGTTGAAAGTATTAAATTGAAATTGAATAAAATTGTTTATCTTGTTTTAATTATGAACATTTAATATAGTTTGACTAATTTGAATCAAAATTGAATTTGGAATTATAATTATCAAATAAGATTTTAATATATATTTCATGAAATGTTAAAAAAAAATTGCTACATATAATATTTAAATATATTATATCTTAAAAGTTAAATTAGTAAAATAATTAAATACAGGAGATTTAATTAAAATTATATACCAAATTATTTTCAAAAATAAAGGTAAAAACATGAATAAAAACCGGACCAGATAAAACAAAAAAACTTAATAAAAAATTTAAAACAAAAATATTGGTGTTTATTTTAATTAGAGGAGAATTATGTATTCATCTCCTTTCTCATGAATATATATAAAGCGTTATAATTATCATAATCACATTTCACTTTTCAATTACAGTAATTATAAATGAATTTATTAATTTACTTACAAATTTATAAATGAAATAATAAATTAATTTAAATTATTATAAATAAAAACTACTATAAACATATAAAAATTATCTTAAATTATTTGATGGGTGACTATGATTTATTAACCAATCATCAATCATTCGTATTTTTGTTTTTTTTACATTAACAATGATTTAAGTAACATAATAATTCAATCAATATTTTAAATGCACATAAAAAAGAGTAATCGAAAAAAATTGCATTCATATCTCACATTAATGTTTTTTAACTGAGAGTAAACGTTATTATTGTTATATTTTATTATAATAATTAATGCATAAATAAGAAATTAATAATAATAAATGAAATTTAAAAGACCTACACCGAATGTAATGTTATTATTTCATATTATTGCTATTATATATTTATATTTAATTTGGTAGACATTCATTCCATTATGAGCAATTATTAATGCAAAAAATTACTATTCACATTGTAAATATTTCTTCACATGTTAAAACCAGAAAAAATTATGAATGTTTACATTTTTTAATCTCTTTTACTTTAGTGAATGAACTATAATTAAAAAATGAGAATATTAAAAATTAGAAGGAAAAAATATAATAGTATTATTATGCCTACATAAAAAAGAAATACCAATTTTCTTTTAATAGGAAGTTTAAAAAGTAAATTCAAAAAATTATTGGACAAATTTTTTTATTCTAATTAAATTAAATGGAACAAAATTGTATTTAAAGTTTAAATTATATATACAATTTTTATCGTTTTATAATTTATAAATTGTTCAAAGTAATTATTATTTACTATTTTTTTTTTTTGTTTTAAATACTATTTTTATTTACTATTATAGTACTTATTAGAAATATTTCAGTAAATGTACACCACAAGTCTGAGTAGTTTTAATAGTACATATCAAAACTATTGTAAATTTTAATAATACATAATCACAATAAAAATGTGCACCACAAGTCTTAACTGTTGTAGTTTCAATAAAGATGATGAAACCATTATTTTTATAATATAGGTAATCAAGAACATGAATTTAGAAAGTATGTTGTTGTAGAAACTATACATGGATAATCAAGAACATGAATTTACAAAGTATGTTGTTGTAGAAACTATACATGTTGTTCTTTCTACTACCTACAATTCTTGTAACAGAGAGCAATACAATTTACAAAATATATTTTTCAAAATTCAGAGTTAGCAACACGATTCTTGTAACATATGTAACCTATAGTTCATTCTCTTTAAAACAACATCAAATGTTTCAAAATAAAATATATGTTTAATGACACTATAAGAAAAAAATACATGAAGTAAAAGCAAAAAAAAGAAAATACAGAGAAAATATAGTAGTTGAAGATGAGAAGAATAGACAAGAAAAAATGACAAAAAAAAGGTGGAAGAGAGAAGTGAAAGAGATTGGAATTTCAAATTTGTAATGATGTCTATTTCCAATGTATTGATGCAGAAAGGAAAATCTATAAAAATAACTATTGTGATTTGAGTCTTATTTAAAAGAGAAAATAAGGAAAACAATGATTTATTGTTCCAAACAAATTTTTTTAAACATACAAATCAAATTAAGAAGAAAGAGTGGAACCAGAAACTTAAAGGAACACATACCTTGAAAATATATTAGAAATTCCTGTTAACAATGAAGGTGAAAACATATCGCTCAGGTATATGTGAAAACAGATCGACCATGTATGTTCTAAGACTAAGGTTAAGATACTCAAAACCTAAAACACATCATCCTCAATGTTAATCCTTTATACATCATCCTCGCTGTTAATAATTTTAGCAATAGGTAGGTAATAACAAACAATATAATGTATAAAAAAACTAAAAAAGATAGATGAGAGTAAAAATAAAGTTAGAAAGGAAAGAATAGATTTATTTTTTCCAGATCTCTTTTCTCCATACATACTTTTCTCCAAATCAACTTTTCTTCAAATCTGCAGAACATTAAACACACAACATAGTATCATGTCAGATATAAATCACAAAACAAAAGACCATCAATGATAAACATTGAGAAGAATGACATAAAACACACAACAAAGTACCACCAACTATAAACCACAAAACCATAAACGTAGGTAAACACACAAAAATAGAAAATCAATAAACTATTACCTGCAACTTAATGAGGAAACAGTAAAATGAGACACTTAAATCATACATCCAATTGAAGAAACCCTAAATCTCAAGAGCATAAATAGTAGATCACGAATTTTTATCTATATTATTGAAGTTGTTTTGATAACCTTTTCCTTCTTCATAGCGTTAGATCTAACTATAACCTGAAAAAATAAAAGAAGAAAACATGTCAAAAAGAAAGTGAAAAGGAGAAAAATGATCAAGATATAGAAAAATAAACAAAGAGATGGATTTAGGTTGGAGATGAATCTGTGTGGGAGTTATGAGAAAGAAAAAGAAATAGATAAAGGGGAACAAAGACAGAGACACAACCTGAGAGAGAGAGAGAGAGGTTTGAATTATAGTAGAGAGAAAAATGGAGAGATGCTGCATAAAAAAGAGTTGGAAATAAATTATTTCAATAAATGAGAAGAGAGGAAATACAAATGGTTTATGATTTTGCAATTAATTATGCACTGTATGTGCAGCAGATAGTTTGGTGCATTAAAGACAAATTGAGAAATGTTAAACAAAAGAATAGCTGGCAATGAAAATTCAAAAAAGTAATGATGGAAGCTTGACATATGGGGACATGTGCAACATAATAGATTATTACACATAGTAGAACTGATAAAGTGAAGCGACACTGTTGTTCAGTAAGAGTAAGCAGAAAATGAGTGTTTAAGTTAGGAACTGGTCCCATTTGGTAAGTTAGGATACAAAACTATTTGGTTTAGTCACATTAGATTATTACACATAGTAGAACTGATAAAGTGAAGCGACACTGTTGTTCAGTAAGAGTAAGCAGAAAATGAGTGTTTAAGTTAGGAACTGGTCCCATTTGGTAAGTGCAGATTGTACATACCTTGGCCAATAGAGAGAGAAACAGATGAAACCATTAGTTAGATTGAAGCCAAAAACATATTTTAGTCACAAAAAGTAATATTTAGACACATTTTGCCCCCAAAAAAAATAGGTGGAATTTTTTAAGCAAAGAGCAAATGTGTCTTAACCAGGTACACTTGTTTTCTTATTTTATAGACAATTCATTTTGGGTACAACATACTTAAAATTATCTTAAAGAAAAAAATATAAACTTTTTTATTGAATCTAAAATTCTTTTTTTTTTCAAAGCTTAGTAGTATAGATTTGCAAACACTTGTTCACATCTAATACCAGAAAAACTGATATAACAAAAATTGTAAAGACATGATTAGAGAAAACACTACTAATATCATATATAATTCTGTAAATTATTCGTGTCTTTAGTAAGATCACACTAATTATATTTATAATAAATACATTGAATGATTGATGAGTAAGTGATACCTAAGAGGTTGTATACTCTAGGAATACTAACAATCCATCTAGAGTATCTCAAATTTTCATTAATTCTAACAAATCCCTAATACAAGCAATGACTTTTAAATGACGTAATCTAATAGGAATTGCATTGCATAGACATGGTCAATAAAACCATTTTCTAATCTGCTGCCTGCAATATTGAATTTTAATGCTTAATGATGTTTGATTTTGAAGATTAACACGGCTTTCTTGCTCTGCATCTAAGGCTGCCAGAAAAACGAGTAAGCCTTTTCACATAAGTGCCGGGCCTAGATTTGATCATGTCTTTTCTTGAGAATGGCCTGTTAGTTAGCACAGCTCCACCTTGTCTAAAAAATGCCCCGTTCAAATACACGTCATTGATTGATCTCCATTGCCATTTTTTCCACTCCGACTCTGATGTATCTCTCTTTGTTATCTTCAACACAAAAGTGAAAAATAATGTGAGACTTATTTTTTATTCTAGTTTCGTAAATTTTATTGTGTTCGTTTGTTTTGTTCAATCATGTCTTTTGAAAAGACAATGAAGGAGAAAAATAGTATTTTATAGGAAACTCTTTCAAATTTGTTTGTAAAGTAAGGATTCAATTATCACTATGACATAATAAAGCATATATTTATATGCCTAAGCATTACTTAAGAGTAGATGCCTACCTCTTTAGCATGAGGGTTATTAGGAGCAATGAATCGGTTGCCCTCACTTATAATGGTAGGATTTTTGCTACCACCAATTGCATACATTTCCCAATGAGTGTAGTCATTGTTAAGCACATGAATAAAACCATATCTACACCTTGGCATTCTTTGAATTAATCTCTTACCAAAATGGTTGAAGGCAAGTGTGATTTGCATTTTCTTATCACCATCATAGGTATCAGTTGCACCAAACAACATCACCTACACCATATATACAAAACCAAACAAAAAAAATCCAAAATGAGGTAATATTTTTTATTTAAAATCCAAAATAATAATTTTACGATAAAAAACACGTAAATAAAATTACCAGGTTACTAATTACCTCATTGTGATCTGTGAAATGGGAATTCGAAATGGTTATAGCAGTGGATCCCATGATGATATCAATGAGTCCATCTTTGCAGTTTCTCATAGAAACATGGTCAATCCAAATATTGGAGGAGCCAAAAATATTAATTGCATCACCATCACTCCTTGTCCTTTGACCAAAATGGTTTTCAGCATCTCTTATTAGCCCCCCATTGCCAACTGTAATGTCAAAAATTTTGATCCCGTGAATGATCACATTCTTGATGAACTGGATAGTAATACCAGCACCTCTAGCAATGACAACAGTAGCTCCTCGCCCATCAATGGTCTTGTCACTTGTCATTATGAGTTCCTGGTTGAGCTTAATGACCATGCTACGAGCAAAAATAATCCACAAAGGTCCATTTCTTGTAACTGCATGTCTTAGGGTACCTGGACGTGGATTAACCATGTCACTATCTGACGGTTCAGTTACCACATAGATACGACCGGCTTTTCCACCAGTAGTCTTCCTTCCAAAACCTTGCACGCAAGATGCAAGCTTCTTGCGGTTCTTTGCCCAATTAGGATCACACCTCCAACACCTATCAATGGGATTTGTAGCCATACATGGATGACCTTTTCTTATTTTTTTTCCTGCTAGATTCCTTCTTCCTGTATTTTCGCCAACTATCATTCTGTTTATCAAGAAAGAAATATTAAAATATAACAGATCACAATTATAACTAACTCTACGAGAGAAATAAACAAACATGTCATATATAATATTCATTAAAAAATCAATTCCTTTTGAAATAATCATTTCCTTTTGCTTATGAAATTGAAAGTTCTGTCTCTTTATTTTCACAAGATTTTGAGTTTTCAAAGTTTTATGTTGATATATAGTGAAAACAAGGAGGTAGTTTTGCAATTAGAATAAAAAATCAAAATAAAATAAGAAATATTTTCTTAAAAGAAATAGGTTTGAAATTATTTCTATAAAATTGAATATATTAATAAATATGGTAACTACGCAAAACTCACTCGCTAACAACAGAAGTCATATTTTCAGAGACTGCGTATGGGTCAGGTGTGTAAGCTATATTATTTTCTTTTTCAGCAATTGCTGCTTTTTCCCGCCAATATGTATCATTAATGAATGGAAGTAGATTATCCCAGTATGCAGCTTGCTCTTTGACATTAGCATGTACTAATGTAGGTATGATTACCACTAAAACGGTCAAAAGGAAGAGATGGTACATTTTTGCCATGATGGTT
This sequence comes from Vicia villosa, assembly GCF_029867415.1. Lineage (NCBI taxonomy): Eukaryota > Viridiplantae > Streptophyta > Magnoliopsida > Fabales > Fabaceae > Vicia > Vicia villosa. The sequence continues at coordinate 86,244,543 of NC_081181.1, read as the reverse complement.
CTCTGCCAAATGGAAAGAACCCTCTTCCTTCCTATAGTAAAAAAAAAGGGTTAATCAAATGGTTTCAATAAAACAATTGTCATAATTATATTCTTTATATAGAGATCACGGCAGAAACAAATAGAATGAATAGCTAAATTGGGGTAAGTCTTTTTTAAAAATATATTGAGGTGAAAAATTGTAGTTTACTAACTTTCTATCAATAGAAAACAATAGTTATTTCTTTGTGATAATATCCATCAAGAAAAAAAGGGATATTGATAATTTTGACCTCACCAAAATTGTAGTGAATCATACCACACAAATTTTTCTGCCATTTTTATTGTTTGATCCTCCATTATATGTGGAAGGCCAATCTCATATAAGCCATTCAATAGTCTCGGAAAAAATTGTGACCATCATTTCTAATAATTTTTTATCTCCCACTTTAATAATATTACTCTCATAAAAATAGTATTATTTTTTCACTTTGATAAACATGTTGTCATAATTATGTTTTCGAATAATTGTTAATTATAATTTTTTTAATCAAGATTTCATTAAAGAACCAAAAGTTATTACAAGAGGATTACAAAAAACGGGACATGAAACAAAAACCCCAAAGAAAATTACATGCTAAATACACACTATGAAAAATACAATAAAGGAGCATTTGTAAATTCATAGAAATTATAATTGGTGTGAGTAATTTTCCCGATGAAAGACCACCTCCAAAAAAGCTCCTTAATGCTCCAACGAGTGTTGGAAACACTCCAAGCTTCATTTCAGAAAATAATACAATTCCTAACCTTCCAAGTAGACCAACAAATTGTCAACCCTAACGTCCCTTCCCTACCGGACTTCACCTTGTGAGCTTTGCAAAAATTGTGCCAATCTAAAAAACTCCTCCAAATGTCCTCACAATTATAATCTTCAAAACCAACCCACAAAGCCACTTCTTTCCAAATCAAAGAAGAAACATCATTACAAGTAAATAGCATGTGATACAAAGATTCCTTCTCCACCCCACAGAAGCAACAAGAATCTATAGTTGAAATAGGAATCCCTCTAATTATAATAAGGTCCCTTGTGGGAAACCTATCTAACAAAAAACGCCACCCGAAGGCCTTGACCTTTTGAGGCATCACAATATTCCACATAATAGAAAAAATTCTATCAAACTTAATATTTGGTCCTCTAGGAATGTGAAAAAATTTGAAAAGAACATAGCAACTACGTACCGTAAAAAAACCATTCGGCTCCGCTATCCAATGGACCTCGTCCCTCTCGCTAGCCTTCAACCGTACCTCCCTAAGGGCATGAACCAGCTGTTGCCGCTCCAATGGGGCTGCACCATTGTCGGCCGCAATAGGAAGGTTGAAATCACCCCATTCTCAATCACCAAACCTCCACCCACCCATTCCCGCCACGGAGACAAATTTCAACTTCGAAATAAAATAGGCATCCGGAAATAACTCCTTTAAACTCATCCCCTCCAACCAATTAGCATGCCAAAAATAAATATTAAAACCATTGTCAATTTCAAACCTACACTTATCAACAAAAAAATCAACAAAGTAAGATTTTTCTAACAACATGATATCCTTCCACCACGTAGAATTCAAAACATTCTTGTAATGAATATCATCGTTCTTGACAACTTGAATATTGATATCTCCATACCTCGCTTTCAAAACCTTGTAACATAAAGCATCTGAACCTCTTAATATCCTTTCTATAGGAAAACAAATAGACTTCCAACTCACCCAATGTACTTTTCTCTCATCCCGTAACCCTCCCCAAAGGAATTTTCTTACCAACTTCGTGATTTCCTTTAGAAATTTCTTAGGAGCCTTGTAAAAAGATAACCAAAAAATAGAAAGACTACAAAGGACCGATTTGAGAAGAGTCAGCCTACCTCCAAAAGATAAGAACTGATTTTTCCAATCCGTAATCCTCTTCTTCACCTTGTTCAAAATAAAATTCCAAGAGGAAACCCTTCTAGGATTAATACCTATCAAATACCAAGAAAAGTGAATTGATTATCCTCCCTCCCGCAAGACAAGAACATAGAAGAAAACTCCTTAAAATTATCATCAACGTTCACCTCAATAAGCTTACTTTTATGATAGTTAATACCAAGTCCTGACACTAATTCGAAGCCTCTAAGAATAGCCTTGATAATCCAAATTTGAATCCAACTCCCCTCACCTATCAGAAGCGTATCATCCGCAAATTATAATAAATTCAAGTTACAAGCCCTCTTAACTTCGAACCCCACATAATCACCTAACTCCATCGCCTTAGAAAACAACCCCTTCAAACCCTTCGCCAAGATAAAAAAAAGAAACTTTGATAAAGGATCTGCTTGCCTCAAACCCTTTTCAACCACAAATTCCCTTGTAGGACTTCCGTTAACTAACACTAACATCTTACTCGAAAAAATAAGAGCCTCCATCCACTTCAACCAAATGTTACCAAAACCCATTTTTCTCAACATAAATCTAAGTAAATCCCAACATACATTATCGTACGCCTTCTCAAAATCCACCTTAAAAAGAAAACAACTATTCCCATCCTTCTTCTCCATATCTGTCACTTCATTCACGACCAAAACCCCATCCAACAATTGTCTTCCCGGAAAAAAAGCGCTTTGCCAATCGAACACCACTGAATGTAAAAATCTCTTTAATCTCAACGCCAAAAGTTTAAATAAATCTTTGTATATACATCCCACGAGATAAATAGGCCTATAGTCATTAAGCCTCAACGGATTGGAATTTTTTGGAATAAGAGTGAGAAAAGATGAAAGTATAGCCTTTGATAAGTGAGCCTCTCGATAAAAACACATGAAACAATTGAAAAAATCTTCCTTCATAAATTCCCAACGATTCTTGATAAAAAAGAAAGAATACTCGTCGGGCCCTGGACTCTTAGATCCCCCACAACTCCAAATCGCTTCCTTAATCTCCTCTTTTGTGAGCGGAGCCTCAAGACCGTCATTCTCCATCCGATTTAAACGTGAGAACGCAATACCTTCCAAAGAAGGCCTTCCTACCTCCACCCCGGAAAACTTCTTCTCGAAATGATTGTTAACCTCCTCTTTAACTTCCCCCACCGGGTCTAACAATCCCCTCTCCGTAACAATCGAGCCAGTATAATTACAGGTCCTCCTAGCTTTCATGACCTTGTGAAAAAACTTGCTATTAGAGTCTCCATCATTCAACCATCTTAATCTCGACTTTTAGATCAACGTGTTTTCTTTAATTTTAAGATTCAACCAAAAGTCCCGACAAGCCCTTCTTTTTCGCTTCACTTCCTCGTCACCTATATCCACCTCCCCTCCATGATCATCGTTCACCATTTCGTCTCCTTCGTTCATTCCCCGAACCCCCTCTTCCATTGCCAAGTTAAACTTACCGAAGATATTAAAATTCCACCACCTAAGTCTCTATTTTAGAAGTCTCAATTTTTATTTTAACACAAAATCACCTCTCCCTTCTACCCTTAGTAGGCTTCATTCCTTCTACACAAATGGTAAAATATTGCTATTATAAAACCATTACGAATTAATCTTAAAAGGTTTAGGACCCCAATTTGCTTTATCACAAATCAATCAAATCAGACAATGGTCGGAAATATCTCTATCTCCCACCAATTGGACCATTATCCTCCATTTATTTACAAGTTGTCCGCTACGAGGAATCTATCTAATCTACTTCTAGCTTTGCAATCCCATCTGAACCAAGAAAATTTCTTACCTTTGCTCGGGACATCAACCAAATTACTCAAATTAATAAACTTTGAAAAATCCCTCCATTCTCTACTACTATTCAAAACTGAAATACCCTTCCTCTCACTACCTTTCTTCACGGCGTTGATGTCTCCGGAAATCACTCATTCACCATCTGAGAAAATAGATTTTAAGTGAAGTATTCTCCCCCATAACTCCCGTTTCTCGATGATGGAACAAGGCGAATATATATTCACTATATAATGAGCATCCTCCTTCCATATGGATTTGAGACCCAGATACCCCACCCCTCCAAAAGAACACACAACCTGGAAAGTATCAGTGTTCCGTAAAGAAATTAACCCCCCGAGGAACCAACAGACGACACAAGAGAAAAATCCACAACTTTATTACTCCAAAAACGACTGGCAGTGCAAACAGAAACATGGTTGAGTTTAGATTCTTGAATAAAAAAACATATGCATTACCTTTATCAATAATGTGATTGATCCTCCTTCTCTTCGCAAAACTTCCCCCTCCTCTGATGTTAAGAGAACCTATTATCATTGAAACAACTAGATTTTCTCTTGCCTACCCGGCTTTAAACGCTTATCTACTCTTTTCATTTCATTAATTTTGAGAAAGACATCATTGTTGGAGCCGCCTGGTTGCACCCCCAAATCTGAAATTAACTTCCAAGATTTCTTCCCTATATTGGATTCCAAATGTCTAAAGTTCCTGTTGTTGCTCTTAATGATATCAGACTCTTCCGGCTGCCTCCCATACCAGGCCGTCTCAAAATTCCCTCCTCCAGGTAACATGCTTGCCGACTCAGAAACAGGGAAAGAAGAAATAGAATCAGTTTTTGTTGTCGTGACTCCTTGGTTCAACCTGCAGCCATTTCTTTACTTTTTTTATTTTGGCTTTGGGCCTCCCCTTAATGTTTTTGAAAAGCTCAAAAGATTCTGAGATATATCTAAATTTCACCTTTTTACCAGATAATTTTTTTCTATAACCCATGGGACCCACCCCATCTGTCCATACCGCCATGTCATCTATGGATATTGAATTTATCGTGACCGATACATCTCCATCACTCTCAACCGCTACAACCCTCCTACTTGCCCCACACATGTTTCCTTTTATAGTAACCACCGCCTGATTGAAAGACAAAGTCTTTGACCCTTTATCCCCAAAAGCAGACACGTCAACATCACCTCTTTGCCCCCTAAACAGAGATTTGCCCATTGAATCTTTTGATTCCCCCACCATCTCATCAACACCTTCCAGCGTTACTGACTCCTTAACCAGCGACACCTGTTCCTCCTCCGAATTACCATTTCTACCCTCGTCCTCCCCACTCCCTTCCATGAAATTGTCTTCTGAAACAAAATTGTCTCCCCCGTCTTCTGGATCTTTGAAGTCGAACCAGTGGCTATAAAGCATTCTTCCTTCATATACAAACAAAAAAGGATGCCATCTATCTTCACAACACATGAATTAGGCACGACCTGTTCTCGTGTAAGACGAACCAACACCCTTGCCACCCCAAAACTTGTTCTTTTAACAATGTCGTCGTCAGAACAAACATAAATCCCAAAGGAATTACCCAGTGTTTCAAAGAACTCCATTGTCCACGCATGACAAGGCACTCCAAGAATACGGATCCAAGAGACTCGTTCAGAATCAATATCCATTTCTCTCCCTATTCTGATAATTTGAAACCATTGTTTCCACCAGGATTCAGCCTCGCAAATCAGGTCACAAATTTCACCTTCCTCAAATTCCTCCAACAATCACATGTTAGGACCCATAGGTGTCACCTTAATCGCATAATAACCTTCTAAAAAAAACCTCTCCTGAATGTTGTACGAAGAACCCAGGTTGTGAACAACATCGACGTAGGCCTTGGATAATGACGCCTTGACTTCCGCTTCCGACGAAAAAACAATTTCATTAACCTCTTTCCTTCCTCCCTTCTGAACATTCCTCACCACATCTGCAAATGAAAACTTCCCTTTCCCTCTACTATTTTCCTCTCCATATCTAACTGGATTTGAGAACTTGGTGTAATCCGGTTTCAGAATCTTTATACCACCACTTTTATTACCATTGTTAACCACCTCCGCCTTACGAGAGAACCTGGGAATGTTGGCGTGAATCTTTACACCATCGATCATAATAGTGTCAAGTTTCACAGCAAGCAATCTCAAGTCACCCTCCTCCCTAAATGTACTGAAGCCAAACCTTTTCCCCCATTTGTTTCGTCTGGGAGAAATCACAACCTCCACACACTTCCCCACACAACCAAACAAACTGAATAAGTCCTTCGCTCTGATTCTGTCTGGAAAATCAGAACAAAATATTTAAGCCACCTCCTCAATATCCTCCCCCCTCTCCCAGACTATCCTAAATCCTTTTCACGACACCGCTTTCCACTCCCTTGTTAGTAATCAACAACTCTTGACCCCAAAAGAGGAGAGAGAACAGAATATTCCGGTGTTTGTAACCCGCACAACTGTGAAAAGTAAATTTATTTATTTATTTTAAAAAATATTGTGATGTATACTAATAATTAAACGGACAATAATTTTACTTAAGATATTAAAAATTAATATTTTTAGTAAAATAGGAATGTTTGAAATAATATATTTAAATTAAAATTTAAAATTTTAATGAAAAGTAAGTATGTATTATTGAAAATATTAAGAAGCATTCAAAATACATAATAATTAATACGATATTTCAATAAGAGATACAATAAGAAAATAAGGATTATTGAAAATATAAATGACCTTTATCGTTGGTTGCTTTTTTTTTTTGATTTTTGGAGTTTGTTCGTAGTTCCTTTTTCTTTTGATTTTTATTTCCATTTTTTCTCTTTTGTAAGGTGTGAAGAATGACACGTTCTTCATCAGAGGATGTAATATTTGCAATGTCAATTTTGTCATTTTCGGTTTGATTGGAATTGAATATTTCATCTTCTTCGGATGATGAGATATGGACATGTATCTTCCTGAGTCTTTTTTTTGTTAGGAGACTATTTTTATGTGTCTTGTTCTCCCTCTTTCTCCTTGTCTTCAATTTATTTTTCTTTTTCTTTGATATGATTGTTATTTAAAACAACCGCATTATTACTGTTAGAACTTTGAAGTTGCGGTGATTGCGGTTCCTAATTGTATAAAAAGAAAATAAATTATTTATTGTCATAAAATGAATTTAGATTTTAAGTGTGAAATTTTTATACCTGTTTCATTGGAGTTATAGTTGGAAGATCAAGTAGAAGCATACTTGGTACAAAAGTTTTTTTTACAGTGTAAGTTCGAGATCCTTCTTTCAAGTTGTGATCGGTCAACTTAATCAATCATTAGTTGCCGATGACAAAGATTTTGCAGTTTCGAGGGTTTGGATGTATTGTTTTCCTTTTTCAATAGTTGTTCTGCAATTGTGTTGAGTAGTTTTTGAACATCTTGATCAAACATTGTGAATGTAGCTTCTCTAGTTTCATCTGACACTTTCAATTGAATTTTGAACCTACATATTTTTAATCATGTCATAGTCTTAAAGTGTAAATAATAAATATAAGGAACGCTAAAGTTTAGTTTATACATTGGAGTTGGGTATTCTGGTGGCTTAGGAGATGATCGACACTTGTATTTTTTACCATCTTGAATTAGTTTTGTAAGACAAATATTTCCTCCAATATAATTCCATCCAAATCTATAATCATTATCCTTGATGGTTGTAGCGACTGTGAAGAGGTTTTCTTGTATAAGAATAAAATTAGAATTAATACTTTAATAAAAATGTTATATTTAGATGAAATAGTTTGAATAATTTGTCCAAAAAATTAAGTTTACTTGTTGATCAGATTCCCATTTTATGCTCATTATATTTTTCAAATTTGTTCTGTTACGGGCCATTTTCTTCTCGGGTGTCTTATTGACAAAATCTTCAGGTGGAAGTTCTTTGATATCATCATATTTATTGGAAGAGCTATACATTATGTATATGAGATGTTATTTTAAATTAATTGAGTTAAATAAATTTATTGAAAAAACGCAAGGAAGAAGAGTTAGTTGTTGTTGATTCATTACATTTGTGAAAAGATTTGGAAATCTTGCATGTCCAAATTAATATAAATTTTTGTGGTTGAATTAGTGCTGATTGAGTAGTCATCTCTCTCTCTCTCTCTCTCTCTATATATATATATATATATATATATATATATATATAAATTAATAAAAATGAAAAAATTAATAAAATAGTGCCTGGCAGAACTATTTAGGACATCGTCGTTGCACATGAACCGATTAGGGGTTAGAGTAGAAAACACATATCCCTAAGATGTATTGTTCAAATGAATCTTCAAAAAGCTTATGACACAACAGAGTGGAAAGCTCTTGAGAATATCATGCTGGAGATGAACTTCCCTAAACAATTTATTGACTGGATCATGATCTGTAATTAAACTATTTCTTACAGGTACACAATCAATGGTAAGACTAGCAGAATTTTCAAGGCAACGAGAGGGCTTTGACAGAGTGACCCAATCTCACCTCTCCTTTTTGTCTTGATCATGGAATACTTATATAGATGCCTTGCCAAACTGGAAGACAATCCAGATTATAACTACCATCCTAAATTTCGAAAGTTGAAAATAACCAATATTTGTTTTGCAGATGACCTCTCATTGTTCTCTAGAGGTGATGAAATTTCAATGACCCTACTGATGACTGCTTTCCAACAATTCTCTGCGGCAACTGTGTAACATGGTGGGAGAACTGGCTTTTTATTTGTTATTTCGTAAAATAATGTTGTGGTTAGCAAGAGTCCCTACCGACTTTTATTTTATCCAATTTTGGAATGGCTAAAAGAACAGGAAATACTTTTGAAAGAGATTGAGTTTGGGGGGGGGGTAGGTTATACAAAGGGAAGGTGTAAGCACCCTTTGTATCCATGGTTATCCATGGACTCTTAATTGCTTAGCTCACTTGTTTTTTTGAAATGTTTGAAAGTGTAGTGTGTGTTTAGAAAAACAGTTTGTAAAAGAACTTGTTGATTTCTTGTGAGCAAGAACTTAAGAGTTACCTACCCTAAGTTAGTTTTTCTTGTTCTTAAATTCTTTCGTTTAGGAAAGGGGCTATCCATACCAATTATTAGGCAGGTAGTCCTTTCGTAAGATGTATTCCAGACATCGAAGGGTCATCGTATGGTCATTGAAGGTAACATGCAAGGATTCCTTAGAAATCGAAGGGACGGTCATCACTTTTCGTAGGCAACAACCGAGGGACGAGATCATATATTTGTAGGCAACGTTGAGGGTCATTAAGGGACTATGATCTTTGTGATGATTTTTGAATCGAAGGTAACATGTGCTAATGTATCCCTACGCTCGAGGGACTTGACCATGTATTCAAAGGCAACAAGAGAGGATACCCTAAAGATGAGTGTGTGAATGAAGGTGTGTTAATTTCATATATTTAATTTTGAGTTAATTGTTAGCTATGTAAAGTTATTTATCTTACCATACAATCCTATTAGCTTACATCTAACAGTTAATAGCAGTTCATATGGTGCGGAAAGTAAAGAGCGGAAATTTAAATCCTACGCTATTACATGGCTTCGGGATGGGGGATTACAAGTTTAACCAAACGGGAATAGGAATTATTACAAACCTAAAAATTAAAATTTAGGAAAAAGATAAAGCGATTAGATATACAAGAATCAGTAACTTGCAAATGCCCACCATAGTCTTAAGGCTCAAAGTGTAGTACCTCACAAAACAAGAACGTGTTAGTATGAGATCATAAAAAGATAATGAAGAATGATAAAGTATATGAACAAATATGGATCAAAATAATATAGAAAGTATAAGATTCTAAAATAAAATTAAAGAGCAAATATATTAAAAGAAGAAAATCTAATCTAATCTAAAATATTTTTGCGTTATTTTTTATTTTTATTATTAGTAAAAGAAATATTCAAATAAAACATATTTTAAGTTTTTTATATAAAACATAAAAGGAACAACTATTATAAAGCAATTGGGATAACAAATAAATCATAATAATGAAAAACAATTAGCAAACAAAAAGAGATATTGGGCTTAAATTTGAAAAAGGCCCAACAACAATCTGAAAAACTCAAACAGGAGAGGTGTAGTGCAATGATTGTTGAATACATGAGTGCAAAACAGAATGGGCTATAGTAATACAATAAAAACCCGGCCTAGATTACAATTAGAAGAACCAAAAAACTAATGAAGCCAATCGAATCAGCCTCCCAATTTTCTTCAATCTCACGCTAAACTTCTGCTTCCTCTCTTCCATGTCGTTTCACGATACGCCCTCCCTCTCTCAAAGCAAAAAAAAAACCTCGCCTCCATCGATTCAAACTCAGTTCCAACCCTCAATGAAACTTTATGTTATATGATGGCCATTGAAGTTGTGTAGATTGAAATTTGGAGATTATGAAAATTGTTGTCTGTAAAAACAGTAGGAATTTTAGGTTGACCTTTGGATTTTTAAAAAAAAAAGTGAATGGTATTTTGGCAATTGCTAGTGTATGTGAGTGGAGAATTTGGTTGACCGTGACCGATCGTAGCAGGACCTTTTTTCTTTTGGTGTCATTTTGTGTGTTTCAAGACATGAAAAATTTGTGGTTAATCAGAAATTAAATTCTGGGATACGACTCTTATCATGTATGCGATAGGCAAGGAACTGAGTATGAATGTCATCAAACTGTTTATGAGTCAAAGCTGGAATCACGTGAAACAACCTGACATCTATTACCATGACACAAGCTATTTTCTGCTGAGATTCCACACCTATGATGATAAAGACACCATATTGGCAGGCGGACCATATTCAATTCACAATTCCCATATGGTGCTCAAAGAATGGGTCGCAGATTTTGATTTTAAGAGAGACGTGATGAGAACACTACCAATCTGGGTTAAGCTACCGAATCTTCCACTTTCACTTTGGGGTCCTAAAAGCTTAAGCAAAATTTGAAGTGCCCTTGGCACCCCTCTATTCACTGACGAATGCACAGCTAGCAAACTGCGGGTCTCATATGCACGTATTTTAGTTGAAATGGATATCACGCAAAAGCCAAAGGAGAGCATCATCATTAAGGATAATGAGGGGAAACGTATCAACCAGGCAGTGGAACTTGAATGGAAACCGAGACACTGTGACGAATGTCAACAAATAGGCCACCAATGTACGCGGAAAGTTGTGAGACAATGACGTGTGAAACCACCAATACTAGTTGTAGAGGAGGGAACTCCATATAAGCCATCTGAGGAGAAACAACCAGAAAATCCGACAAGAAACCAGGATACCACATGGATCATGGTAAAAAGTAGTATCAAGGGAAAAGGGCAGGTAATTCCTATGTTGAGAATGTTATAATCTGTCAGAATGTATTGGAATCACTAGGGGTGAGTGAGCCACGAGTGATAGCGGATTCAGGTACATGATTATCTCGTGGAACGTTAGGGGGTTAAATAACCCGGGTAAATGCAAGGAGATTAGCTCCCGTCTCCATAAATTGCAACCTATGCTAGCTATTCTTTTAGAAACTAGAGTCAAAGCCCCTAAAGTGACTGCTATCAAAAATAAACTTGGTATGAAGTGGAACTATGTTGACAACTACACCAAGCATGCTAATGGCAGAATCTGGGTTCTTTGGGACCCTGGACGAATAAAAGTTACTTACCTAGACTGTACATCCCAGAGGGTACACTTTTATTATACTAAACTCCTTGACAATGAGAAAACTTAATGCACTGCTATATATGCTTCTAACAGACCTGACCAACAGAGAGTTCTTTGGCATGATATAGGGACATTGTAGAGGAATGTTCAAGGCCCTTGGTTCCTAATGGGATATTACAACAATGTTCTTTTAGCTCAAGATAGAATTGGGGGATTTTCTATCCACAAAGCGGAATACATTGACCTTACCAACATGTTGGAGGAAGCTGGCTTATTTGACAAGGAAAGTTCAGGGGATTATTTCACAAGGACCAATAAACAGGCATCCAATACCATTTACTCCAGAATTTATAGAGTAATTGGGAATGTTCAATGGCATGCTTTACACAATGATACTATTCTGAACATTCTTGGGCAAGGAGTTTCTGATCATGCTCTTTTCTGCCTCCAGAAGCCGGAGACTAGACTGAGCAGACACGGCTATTTTAAGTTTCAGAATGCAGTAACTACCATGGATGGGTATCAAGACACTATAGCTAAGAGTTGGAACCAACCATGCAATGGTACAGCTATGCAAATCCTCTGGGAGAAATTGCATATATTGCAACCTACTGTTAGGAATATGAGCAAGCACATAAATTTGATCCACTTGCAGCTGGCAAAAGCTAGGACAGATTTAGAGGATGCTCAAAATGACCTGAGTTTGGACAGGATTAGTAGGCAGAAAATTGAGAAGGTAAAGAATTGTACTGAGGTTGTTCTCAATTTAAGCAATTTGGAAGAACAAACTTTAAGGCAACGCACCAAGCTGAAATGGCTTCAAGTGGGAGATGGAAACAATGATTTTTTCCATGCTACCCTTAAAGCGAAGCAGATCCATACCACAATCCATCAACTGCATACTGCGGAGGGGAGAATTATTATTGATCAAGAAGACATTGAAACTGAGGTTCTTAGTTTTTATAGTAACTTGATGGGTAGTACTGCCAAGAAGCTAAAAGGGATTAAGATTGTGGCTTTGAGGAATGGAGCCCAAATTACTAGAGAGCAATAAATATCCTTAATTTCCCAAGTTAGTGAGAAGGAAATTACCAATGCCCTATGGAGTATTGATGATATTACTGCCCCTAGGATAGATGGATTTGGTGCGAAATTCTATAAATCTGTCTGGCCAATCATTAAAGAGGATGTGAGCAGAGCGATCCATGAATTTTTTGATCAAGAATACATGTACTATCCCATCAACACCTCTTTAGTGACACTCATTCCCAAGTCTATGGCTGCTAGTTCTATCAAGGAGTATAGGCATATATCCTGTTGCACTGTTATTTATAAAATTATCTCTAAAATCTTAACTTGCAGGCTAGGGAAGGTGCTGAATCACATCATTAATTGATAGGAATCAGGTTGCCTTTGTTCCAAGGCAGGTGATTCAAGACCATATTTTGCTAGCGTATGAGCACCTAAAGGGTTATGCTACGAAAGGCGGTGTCCCTAGATGTATGATCCAAATGTATATACAAAAAGCTTACGATACAGTCGATTGGAAAGCTCTAGAAACAGTCCTCAGAGAGTTAAATTTTCAACACAAATTTATCAGGTGGACTATGCTAACATTCACTACGGCTGCCTACAATTTTAGAGTTAATGGTCACCATACTAGCTTGCTTAAAGCAAAAAGAGGTTTGAGACAAGGGGATCCCCTCTCCCCTCTCCTCTTTGTTATCATTATGGAATATTTGAGTAGAATTCTCCAGAGGCTTAAAAAAATTCTAGATTTCAAGTTTCATTCTAGATGTGAAAAGCATGGCATTATTAATTTGAGCTTTGCTGGTGATTTGGTTATTTTTACTAGAGGCGATACGAAATCTGTGGCTATTGCAATGAATGCTTTTGAGGAGTTCTCCCATTCTACTGGCCTTGTGGTGAATCCAGCCAAATGTCGAGTTTACTTTGGCAGTGTGGACGACGAGACTAGACTTTCTATTCAGAATCTCACCAAGTTCCAAGAAGGCAGTCTTCCCTTTAGGTATCTTGGCATTCCCCTCACTAGCAGGAAATTATCCATTACTCCCTGCCATATTTTAGTGGATAAACTAGTAGCTCGCATTAGACATTGGAGTTCCAAACTCCTTAGTTTTGCTGGCAGGTTACAATTGATTAAGAGCATTTTGTATGCAACTACCAATTATTGGATGCAATGCCTCCCTCTCTCTAAAAAAATCATACACAAAATTGAGGCATTGTGTCGTACTTTTCTTTGGAGTGGCAGTGATAATATTACAAGGAAGTCACCAGTAGCTTGGCATAAGATTTGCAGACCTAAAAATGGTGGAGGTCTTGGGCTGATCTCTGAAGAATGGAATAAAACGTGCGTGATTAAACTTCTTTGGAACCTCAGTGGCAAGAAGGACAACATGTGGATCCGGTGGGTAAACTGCTACTACATAAAGAAAGATAACCTTGAGACTGTGCCTATCAAAACCAATTGTTCCTGGATTTTGAAAAACATTCTGAAACAAAGGCAGCTTCTAACCCAGTTACAGTTGTGGCCGACTACCAATTTCCAGTCAAAACAAATTTACTTGAGAATCCTAGGTGACCAACAAAGTGTCGATTGGTACAAGTTGATGTGCAACAATTATGCGAGACCGCGTGCAGTGTTTATTACCTGGATGGCTTGCCATAACAATTTGGCTACTAAAGATCGATTGAAACGGTTTAATATGCTTAGTGAGGACCTCTACTGTTTTTGTCACAACCAAGAAACTTTAAACCACCTTCTATTTGAGTGCCCTACTATGAGTAGAATTTGGAGCAAAGTATTACATTGGTTAGAAGTTCAGCATTCACCAAAAAGCTGGAACAAGGAATTGCAGTGGGTTACTGGCGGATGTAAAGGAAAAGGATGGAGGGCATTCCTTATCAAATGTGCTTTTACAGAATCTGTTTATGAGTGTTCGATTCATAGAAACAAGATATGTTTTAATACTACACCTCACAATATGGACATAGGAGATAGAATCATAGAGAATATTGTTAATAGAGTTTGGACTAAGCCAAAGCTAAGACATCACATAGCTAAATCGGTGATGCCTTGAGTGGTTTAGATAGTTTGCTTGCTGGCTGGATCGGTGATCGCCTTGGTTGTAATCGTGTTTTTTTGGATAAATGAATATATTTTGTTTCCAAAAAAAAAGTTTATGGTTAATGTTAGAAGTTGTGTTGGAGAGTTATACTTACTGTATGCGAAGAAAGTATGGGAAGAAAGGGCGCCGTTATGGTGCGCGATGCCCATAGGTCTCTTAAGTGAGAGATTTTTTTTTTGGTTTCAAATCAATAACAGTCACTGGATATAAGGTGGATATAAGTTATACCACTATTATTATAGATCTTTCCACACCCAATAAAACACTCATGTTAAAATCTCTTAATTAAAAACAATTGCTCTCATTTCTTTGTACTTTTCCCCAATTCAAGCTTTTTTGTCTCATCTTCCCCAATTCTTTAACTGTTCGTTTTCTTCATTTTATCCAGTTCCTCATTCCTTCCATTTCCTCCCCAATTCCAAGCCGAAACAAGATACTAAAATTTATTCTAACAATATAACACACAATCTGGTGAGCCTATTTTTGTTTTCGCTGTTCTTTGCTCCCTGCTTTTATCAGAAGAAAAACAATGGAAACTTACTTCACCCAAACTCTCTTTTCTATCATCTTTTTCTACCCCTTTATCATTTTTCATCTAAAAAAAATTCCATTTCTGAAAAAATCTAATCTTTCTCTCAAACTCAATTCTTCTCTTCAAAAATCCCAAATTTTGGGAA
This sequence comes from Vicia villosa, assembly GCF_029867415.1. NCBI lineage: Eukaryota > Viridiplantae > Streptophyta > Magnoliopsida > Fabales > Fabaceae > Vicia > Vicia villosa. The sequence continues at coordinate 86,229,281 of NC_081181.1, read as the reverse complement.
CAAATTTAGGTTTGTTTGTTCTATATGAGTCATCACATGTTGGTAGACCTAGATTTCAAATTGGGCCGGTAAGAGTTGTTGTGAAGAGAAGAAAAGAGATGCTTTTTGATCATGTTATTCAGAAAGACATGAAGCTTAAATTTGTTCTCAAGGTGAGGACATTACTAGTGAGTCAAGCTAATAGGGAATGAATGGATTAACAAAAGGTTCAATTAATTTATATTTGTTGCTGCATATCTTCTTTATATAGATTTTTCATCGATCATTGATGCTACACAGTTTTGCATATATAATCAAAAAAGTGTTGCAACATGTTTATGTAATGCGTCCATTCCTCGTATTGCTTGCAGATTACATTACAAACATTGTGTACATTGTGGTTATTTCAGGTTGTGATGTTGTATTATAGAAATTGAGGTGTTGTACACATTTTTTTTTGAATTAGTTCTGATCCTCCTTGATCTTGTTTTGAAAGTCTTACTATTTATTGACATGTATATATCTAAATCCTATTAAATAAATTAAATATTGTCCCTTGTTGATCATGTTTTTATTTAGGTTGTTATTCTAAGTTCATCCTTCTTGTTTGTCAGATTGTCTTATAGTTAGCTGTTTTAAAGTTAGCTGTGAAATTGAAGTTAGAGGTGTTTACAAAGGTGTTGTCATCACTAAAAAAATATGGAGATTTTGTCGAGTTTAATGGTGGCCAGTAGGTTCTTCTCCACATTTCTGAGTTGTCACATGAACCATGAATAACTTATATTTTTGCTTAATATTAATTAATAGCCATATGTTGTATGTGTTTTGCTATCGACAGAATGAGGATGTTGATACTTTTAAGAAGCTACTTGGCAACCAAAGTTTACTATTTGGATTTGCAGGTTTTTCAGGGACTTGGATGAAGCTCAAAGGGTAGCTTGATCTAGCACCTCTGTTGTTTGAACTTCGAACTATATTCGAGCATATTTTACATTTGAGGACCACATAGATATAGTTTTCACATCTTCCGGATGAAAATTTTAGTGTTTGGCCTACGTATATGTATAAAGAAAAAAGTTTCTAAAGGAGTATAATGTTGGGATATAGACTCAGTAGTCAATCCATTCTTGATCTAGAAGCCAATCACCAAACATTGATCAACTTAGGTGCTTTCGTCGCCTTGCACTTAAGTACGATTTGAGGTTGAAGTATGAGAATTTCAAGAGGAAACTGCCTATGACTTCCCTCTATTCTGTTTGTGAGAAAAAAAAAGCTCAAACCATATCAGTACAATGAAAGAAACCTTTTGATTTGCTTAAATTTCCATCACCAATTGGCCGATCTAGCATTAGGTTTTATTGACACTTACTACGAGTGAAAGAACAATTTTTGTATAAAATGTCCCATTCTTTTGTATACTAAAAGGCATTCCATTTGTAGATTCACTGCTTCATAATTTCCAAGTTCAAATCCCAATCTGAAATTTGATTGATGTTCTTTAATGTAATGTACATGATTATGGCATTGTGTTTGATGGAGAATGTCTAAAGAATGGAAATCAACTTGGCAGGATGATAAATGAAAAGTTGGTGGTTATTTGATAGATTATTTTTGCATTTGTAATGCATGATTGTTCCCAACTTAAACTGAAATTGGGTTGTTAGTTTGATTAACTCTTAATTGAGTCAGATACAACTAATTTGACAAATATAACAAATGGTTTGAAGTTGAACATGACAAATGAATCAATCTTATGAAAGAACATACAATCAGTTGTACTTGTTTGAATTATCATCATTAATTTTTCATTTGTCAAAGTAGTGATTGCAGTTGTGGGATTTGGAAATGCCATGCATCTAATATAAAATACCAGTATCTTTTAACAGAGTATAATATTTATTAGAAAGTCTCACATAACTATCTCAATTAATTAACTAACACTACAATACCTAAGGCCTAGTTGAAAAGTAAAGAACTAAGACAAAAATTCTACTTTTGAAGTAATAAGCAATGGTGTTTCTGATATAACTAAACAAAAGGAGCAAAAATTATTGAATCACTTCTCAAACTTCCCAACCCCTCAAATGTGTTGCACGGGCAACACAGTTTACTGCCAAAATAAAGGCTCCCATTCTTAGATCACATTGCACGGTCATATATAATTGCGGTCTTTTTGGCAACATCGTGCCAGCTATAGAGTTCCCTCGTCTTTAGAAAATAAATTAATAGACTAAGTAAGTAACTAGTTTTCCCGATGAAAGAAAAAGGAAAGGGACACTTGAACTACAAACTCACTCAATTGTGCATGACCTGAGGATCAATTTTAGGCAGCATAGTTATCGCCTTTTGGATTACGCGCACCATATCACTTGGATCAGGTTCTGCCAAAACAATCATGTCATCTGGTACAGTTGCACCAGTATGACACTTACCAGAAGTGCTCTCGGTGTTATAAATGTACAAAGAATTCAATGTGGCAACAACCAATACAATGCGATAGAGGAGCTTAAATAACCCATCTGCAATAAACAAAAACAACATAATGTGTCAGTTAGGCAATACACTTTCTGACACAAGCAGAATTTTAAAAAACTAATTGATACGCAAGAGCAATTTTATTAAATTTATTAATCAATTCTATAACAATAAAATTAAAAGAAACAACAATTTATTTACATCATATGATGGACGGTTATCTCAAAAAAGAGAACGGGTTCTTCTACATACAACAAATTGTAAACATAAATATAGGACAAAACAGGACGGCTACAAGAGCTCTTCTTGCACATGGAATCCGTATAGCAGGTCTTCATATCAAGGTTAAATAATAAAGCAAAACACATCACTAACGTATTTTGTAACTTGATTCACTAACGTATTGGATGTTATAATGTCTAAGCTGAAACATATACCAAGAACAATATTTTCTAGAAAATATATAAGTCGCATTTACATATTCAGATGCAGTCCCGATTTTGTAAGAACCTGAAACGGGTAAACATGAAGTTTTCAACTAGAAGAAAACCATATAGTAAAAGGAAAGTATAAATTCATCACTAAAGGTATAATACAATATATATGGTTCAGTTTATAAGTTGAATCTAAACATACTGATGTTGCCTAAACAACGGAGTGGTGGGAATGAAAAGTTGTCTGGACATCAATATGCAACTAACAATACATAAATTTTAAAATTCAGTTAGCTTTGATTTCACCACTTCATCCACTTTTTTGTAAATGAAATTTGAAAGACTGTGAAAGATCTAAGAACTGGCCTGATTATATAATAACCTCTATACAATTGCAATCCAAAAAACTAGTACAAAAAACTAAGATTAATTGGATCGAGATTAACTTCTACCTAAGTGAATGCATGCAGGCACGAGTAGAAATGAACCATCTGTAGACCAAGCTAATATTCTAAAGAAAGAGAGCAGTGTTTCATTATGGAAGAGATGATATTTTGTTGACTGCATTACAACAATTGCACTTTATATTCATGTATGTAACTAAATAAATAGTGAAATCAAATACAAAAATAATTATCCAAAACTAACCTTGGAAGGAAATCTTTAATAATGGTTGTTCTGCGTTGGAGATAACATGCTTGCAAGCATAATTGAATCTCTCAATACCCTTTTGATTTATGGGGTTTACTGATGTAAACTCGGCATTGTCCGGTCAGAACTTAGAGAAGCAACATACTTTTCTAAAGGGTCTCATGCGACCCCTTGAACATAGTGTGCATGGGTATCCAACTTCTAAAGGTTAGTTCCTGACACAAATGGAATGAGTGCTATGAGAACATAAACCAAGTATACTTATTAATACATAACAAAGTGGCTTCCCTACTTAATTGAAAGAAATGGACAATATATTTTTGGATAAATGAATTGCTCAGAGTAATATATATTAGTATACATGTAAGATGTGTTTTCTCTATTATATATAATTGTTGTCACTTGTCATAATTGAGGAACATAAAAAATGGTAATAAGTTGTCATAGAATGTTAAAAGCAACTAACCTTGCCATCTTTTAAGAAGAACTCAGACCATATAAATACTCTCATAGGATTTTATAACAAATATTCCAATAAATCCTGATACAATATAATTAATATAATATTATGAGATTAAGATGGAATGGCTTTTACAATAAATAAGTTTTGTTCTATCATGTCCAAATAATAAGAAATATAAATGTTAATAGAGAAAATAAAAAGCACCATCCTATAATCTAGATAGCATAATCTAACCTCATTCTTTTCTTCAGTATTTTCATGAAACTAAATCAAAATCCATAGGTCAGAAACTACTCCATGATTAAACCTGAGATCAACAACTAATTCAAATGTGGAATACGTATCATCTCTTGCAGGTGTCAAATCCCCTCTAAGCAAGGTGAATACTCCATGGTGAATCGTGAAGCCAGGTGAATCGGAGATGTGGGTGAATCACTAAAAGAGTAAAGGGGTGAAACACCCTAATCGCAGTTGCAAGTGAACAAAGAAGAGGAATCGTTGGACTTGACGGTTTTTAATGAACAACAAAGAGGAATCGTTGAACTTTTTGGAAGCGGTAGATTTTTATAGAAGATGAATTTGGAGGGAAACGAAATGAATCATGAGGGAAACAGAATTTCTCTAATTTGAAAGCGGGAGAATTTCACAGAAAATGAAATCGGAGGGAAATGAAATGAATTATGAGGGAAAAGAAATTTCCAAATTTGTTCTTTATGGAAACATGCTCACAATGTATGTTTTACAAAAATAAGAGTTTTAAATAAATTATAATAATAAAAGGGGATTTATTATTAAAAGTTGATTAAAAAATTATTAATAAATAATATTTTATTATTAAAGAATGAGTTAAATAAATAATGAAATGGATTTAAGAATACTTTCGAGAGTTCCCCGTCTTAGTCGCTAGTATATGAATGTTTTCAATAGTTCCTCATCTTAGTCGGTGGTATTTGAATACTTACATAGTAGTTCATCATCTTATTTTGTGGTATCTGAATACTATGATAGTAGTTCCTTGACTTAGTCGGTGATATCTGAATATTATTATAGTAGTTCCTCGTCTTAGTTTGTGGTATATGAATACTCTTAGTAGTTCCCAATCACGGAGGTATCATAATACTCTTAGTCCTCATCTTAGTCGGTGATATTTTACATGGTTCACACTTAGTCGACTATCATCAGTTGACTATCTCACATGGTTCACACATAGTTGATCGTCTTCAATGCATCAATGACATAGTTCACACATAACTGACCATCTTCAGTTGACTATCTGACATGGTTTTAACATAGTTGATCATCTTCAATGCATCCCATACATGGTTCACACATAGCCGACCATCATCAGTTAGCTATCTTACGTGGTTCAGACATAGTCGACCAATCTCAATGAATTCTAGATATAGTTCACACATAGTCGACCATCATCAGTTGACTATCTAACACGGTTCACATATAGTTGACCATCATTAGTGCATCCCCGATATGGTTCACACATAGTCGAGCATCGTTAGTTAACTCCCTAACATGATTCACACATAATTTACTTTCTTTAACGCATCCTTGACATAGTCCACACATAGTTATCCATCATCATACCCATCTCAGACGTGGTTCACACATAGTTGAACATCATCACTTAATTTTCTAACAAGGCTCACACATAGTCGACCATATCTAATGAATCCCTGACATGGTTCACACAAAGTTGGGCATCATCAGTTGAGTGTCTAACATGGTTCATACATAGTTGGTCATCATCAATGCATTCCTAACATTGTTCACACATAGTCGTACAACATCTGTTGACTATCTGACATAGTTCATACAAAGTCAACCATCATCAATGCATCCCTGACATTGTTCACACATAGTTGTACATCATCAATTGACTCTTGACATGCTTCACCCATAGTTGACCATCATCAGTTGACTTCCTGACATGGTTCACACATAGTTGACCATCATCAGTTCATCTGTAACATGCTTCCCACATAGTCGGACATCATCAGGTGACTCTTTAACATGGTTAACACATAGTTGACCATCTTCAGTTCATCCCATACATGGTTAACACATAGCTTTCCATTATCAGTTGAATCCCTGACATGGTTAACACATAGTTGACCGTCATCTGTTCATATGTAACACGATTCGCACATAATTGACCATCACCAGTTGAATCCCTGACATGGTAATCACATAATCGAACATCATCAGTTCATCCCATACATGGTTAACACATAGTTTACAATCATCAATTGAATCCCTGGCATGACTAACACATAGTCGGATATCATCAGTTCATTTGTAACACGCGTCGCAAATAGTTGACCATCATCAATTAACTCCCTGACATGGTTAACACATAGTTATAGGTCATCTGTTCATATGTAACACGCTTCGCACATAGTTGACCATCATCAGTTGAATCCCTGATATGGTTAACACATAGTTGATCATCATCAGTTCATCTGTAACATGGTTAACACATAGTTGACCATCATCAGCTGACTCACTGACATGGTTTACACATATTTGATCGTCATCAGTTGACTCCCTGACATGCTTCACACATAGTTAACCATCATCAGTTAACTCCCTAACATGGATCACACATAGTTAACCATCATCAGCTCATCTGTAACATGGTTAACACATAGTTGACCATCATCAGTCGACTCCCTGACATGGTTTACACATAGTTGACCGTCATCAGTTCATCTGTAACATGGTTCACACATATTTGACAATAATCAACCGACTCCCTTCCATGGTTCACACATAGTTGACCATCATTAGTTCATCTGTAACATGCTTCACACATAGTTGACCATCATCAGTTCATCTGTGACATGCTTCAAACATAGTTGACCATCATCAGTTGACTCCGTGACATGGTTCACACATAGTTAATCGTCATCAGTTCTTTTGTAACATGGTTCACACTTAGGTTACTATCATCAGTTGACACCCTGACATGGTTACCATATATTTGACTGTGATCAGTTGACTCCCTTACATGGTTCACACATAGTTTACCATTATCATTTGAATCCCTGACATGGTTCACACATAGTTCACCATCATCAGTTGAATCCCTGACATGTTTCACACATAGTTTAGCAAAATCAGTTGAATCGTTGACATTGTTCACACTTCACGCATAGTTTACCATCATCAGATGAATCCCTGACATGGTTCCCACATAGTTTTCCATCATCAGTTGAATCTCTGACATGGTTAACACATTGTTGACCATCATCTGTTCATATGTAAGATGATTCGCACATAGTTGACCATCATTAGTTAAATCCCTGACATGGTTCACACATAGTTTACCAGTATCAGTGGAATCCCTGACATGGTTCACACATAGTTCACCATCATCAGTTGAATCCCTGACATGGTTAACACATAGTTTACCATCATCAGTTGAATCCCTGACATGGTTAACTCAAAGTTTACTATCATCAGTTGAATCCCTGACATTGTTAACACGTAATTTACGATCATCAGTTGAATCCCTGACATGGTTAACATATAGTTTACGATCATCAGTTGAATTCCTGACATGGTTCACACATAGTTACCATCATCAGTTGAATCCCTTACATGATTCACACATACTTTACCATCACTAGTTGAATTCCCGACATGGTTCACACATAGTTTACCATCATCAGTGGAATCCCTGACATGTTTCACACATAGTTTACCATCATCAGTTGAATCCCTGACATGGTTAACACATAGTTTTCCATCATCAGTTGAATCCCTGACATGGTTAATACATAGTTTACCATCATCAGTTGACTCTCTGACATGGTTCACACATAGTTTACCATCATCAGTGGAATCCCTGACATGGTTTACACATTGTTTACCATCATCACTTGAATCCCTGACATGGTTAACACATAGTTTACCATCATCAGTTGAATCCCTAAAATGATTCACACATAGTTTACCATCATAGGTTGAATCCCTGACACACTTAACACAAATTTTACCATCATTAGTTGAATCACTAACATGGTTAACACATAGTTGACCTTCATCCAATCATCTGTAACATGGTTAACATATAGTTAAGCATCATCAATTCATTTGTATCATGCTTCACATATAGTCGGACATCATCAGGTGACTCCTTGACATGGTTAACTCATGGTTGACAATCATCAGTTCATCCCATACATGGTGAACACATAGTTGACCATCATCAGTTCATCCTTGACATGGTTAACACATAGTTGACCATCATCAGTTGACTCCGTGACATGGTTCAGACATAGTCAGACATCAACAGTTCATCTGTAACATGGTTTATGCATATTTGACCATCATCAGTTGACTATGTAACGTGGTTAAGGCATATTTGAACATCATCAGTTCATCTATAACATGGTTTGGGCGTAGTTGACCATCATCAGTTGACTCCCTAACATGGTTCATACATAGTCGGACATCATCAGTTAATCTGTAACATGGTTCAAGCATAATTGACCATCATTAGTTTACTCCCTAACATTGTTGAGTTATAGTCGGACATCATCAGTTCATATGTAACATGGTTCAGGCATTGCTGACCATCATCAGTTGACTCTATAACATGGTTCATGCATCTTCATACATCATCAGTTCATCTGTAACATGGTTCACCGTTAGTTGATCATCAACAGTTGACTCCCTTACATGGTTCAGCCATAGTCGGACATCATTAGTTCATCTGTAACATGGTTAAAAGATAATTGACCATCATTAGTTGACTCAATGACATGGTTCCCACATAGTTGGAAATCATCAACTCATTTGTAATGTGGTTCACCCATAGTTGACCATCATCACTTGACTCCTTGACCTTGTTCAGGCATAGTCGGACATCATCAGTTCATCTGTAACATGGTTCATGCATTGTTGATCATCATTAGTTAACTCCCTAACATGGTTCACACATAGTCAGACATCATCAGTTCATAAGTGACATGGTACACACATAGTTTACCATCATCAATTGACTCCCTAACATGGTTCACGCATTGTCGGATATCATCAGTTCATCTATAATTTGATACACACATAATTGACCATCATCAGTTGACTCCCTAACATGGTTCACACATAGTCGGACATCATTAGTTCATCTATAACATGGTACACACATAGTCGACATTATCAGTTGACTCCCTGTAACATGGTATACACATAGTTGACCATTATCTATTGACTCTCTAACATGGTTCACACATAGTCATATGTCATCAGTTCATTTGTAACATGGTTCACACATAGTTGACCATCATCAATTGACTCCTTGACATAAATCACACATAGTCGGACATCATCAGTTCATTTGTAACATGATTCAAACATAGTTTACCATCATTAGTTGACTCCCTGAAATGGTTCCCACATAGTCGGACATCATCAGTTCATTTGTAACATGGTTCACCCATAGTTGACCATCATCAGTTGACTCCCTGACATGGTTCAGGCATAGTCGGACATCACCAGTTCATCTGTAACATGGTTCAAGCATTGTTGACCATCATTAGTTGACTCCCTGACATGGTTTCCACATAGTCGGACATCATCAATTCATCTGTAACATGGTTCCCGCATAGTTGACCATCATCTGTTGACTCCCTAACATGGTTCAGGCATAGTCGGACATCATCAGTTCATCTGTAACATGGTTCAAACATAGTTGACCATCATCAAATTACTCCCTGACATGGTTCACACATAGTCGGACATCATCAGTTCTTTTGTAACATGGTTCAAGGATAGTTGACCATCATCAGTTGACTCCCTGACATGGTACACACATATTCGGACATCATTAGTTCATCTGTAATATGGTTATTATTATTATTACTATTATTATTATTATTTTGGTTACAATTATTATTATTTTGGTTATTATTTAAATATTATTATTATTATGGTTATTATAAATATGTGTTGTTATTAATATTAATAATATTATTATAGGTTAAAATAATTTATTTAAACATCAAAAAAAAATTAATTTAAAAAAGTTTAAATTTATATTAACGTGAAAATTTTAAATTTATACATAATTTATTTTTTAAATTTAAAACAAAACAATTTAAAGTTAACGTGAGATTTTATAACTTAAACAAAATTTATTTTAAAAAAAATCAAATTTTAAATTTTACAAAATAAATTTAACGTTAGATTTATTAATTTAAAATTTATTTATTTTTTAAAATTTAAAAAAACATCAAAATTTAAAATAAAAACAATATTAATTTTAATTTTAATTATACAATTTTTCTCTAAGTAATTTTAATTTAGTAACGTTTTATATATGTTAATGAGGTGTGAATAAATATATATTTTTCTTCTTTGGTATCCATATATGGTATCCATATATGTTGAAATGTAAGAATCAATTTGCTCCAACATCCATTTTTTCATTTTTTTTATTTCTTCAGCAATTAATTGATGCTATAATCATTTGCTGCAAAATTTTGTACTTTTACTGTTTGGGTCAAACCTTGGAAATAGCATAACACATGCAACAATATTATGGAGTATTATTGTATGTACTGGGTACACCATACTATCATACAATCAAATCAAATCTAATGGCAATATAATGATTTAAACCTAAAAAAAATGAAGTCTCTCACGATTAGAGACTTAAACAGGTCTCTCACCCTAGCCTGAGTCGGGAAGAAAGGGTTAAAAGTGAAAGAATGTGATATGTACTTGTAACTACAAGGTTGTTAACAAAAAATAAATAATTAAAATAACAACCATCAAAATTATCATCATGTGATCATAAAAAAAATATCAATTTAAAAAAAACAAAATCAAATTCAAAATGACGGAATATGTGTCTTATATTGAAATCAAAAAATAGTCAAAAATGACAAAACTGCACCACGCGAGATTCGTACCCATGACCTTCTATTTACAAGTCTTACTTCCTTACCAACTGAGCTATGTTATATATTTAAAATAAAAATCCAATTGAAAGTGTATGAAGCATCGGCCATCATTTTCTATTTATTAAAATATAAGCAATTTAAGAGTAAACTACTATATTTTTAAAAAAGACTTTAATTCGAATATTTATAAAATTTAGGATTTCAATGTAAATGAACCCGAGATTTTACAAAATCCAATTTTTTGAAATAGTTTCGAATTTTCAAAAAGGGTGGGCATATTTTGAGGTGCATTAGCTGCCCCTGTTCAGTCTTCTTAAACCTGAAGAGGTAGATTAGCATGTTCGTCATTCGTGATCTGAAGGTGGAAGAAGATTGAACACTTAAGTGCCGAAAATTTTGCACCCGCCGGTGCAGGAATTAGTTTTGTCGGAGATGGGCTTAAAAATGCCATCCAGTAGGTTGACAGAGTGTCGTCAGAGATGGGCATAGAGATGCCATCTGACAGAGATAATTTTCAGAAGTATGGGGGTCAAGCTTCCAGAATGTGCAATCTGATAGAGGGTTTCAGAATATCTGTGGTTTATACTTCTGGAATGTATAAATGATAGAGAGTTTCAGAAGTCTGGGGGTCAAGCTTCCAGAATGTGCATCTGGTGGAGATTTTTCTTTAGCCTGGGGGACGAGCTTCCAGAATGTGCATCTGATAGAAGATTTTAGAATATCTAAAGTTCATGTTTCCAGAATTTCTATCTGATAGAGAGTTTAAGAAGTCTGTTAGGACAAGATTTGTTCTGATCAATATTCTTAGTTTTGATGATAACAAGGATATGAATTTTGTGTGAGATAATGTGGTACTCTAATACATTGCAATTTCCTTTTCAGGAAATATATAAAGAGTATGCACAAATCAGCGCTCAGAAGCTTTGTCTCAGAAGGTTCAGCATGCAACATCAGAACATGGTCTGGCAAGACATCAAAAGATGGTCAAGGCAGAATCAGAACATGGGTCTATGGAAGCATCAGAAGAACTTGAGATCAGAAGCAGAAGCACTGAAGTTCTCATGGTATCACGCTCAGAATCACTTCAAGGTCAGAAGACAAGAAGATGCTATGCACCAAGCTGTTTGACTCTGATGATATTCAAACGTTATATACACAAACATCAGATCAGAAGAAAGTACAGGTGGCAGGCTACGCTGACTGACAAAAGGAATGTTGGAAGCTATTAAAGGCAACGTCAGTAGACACAGCGTGAACAAGGCTCGAGGTAGTTGACAAAAGCGTGAAACTTTAAATGCAATGCTGTACGGAACACGCAAAGCATTAAATGCTCCCAACGGTCATCTTCTCAAGTGCCTATAAATATGAAGTTCTGATGAGAAGCAAGGTCAATAAATTCTTGACGATTTCTGTGAATATTAACTTGCTGAAACGCTGTTCAACTCAAAGCTCAGAAACTTCATCTTCATCAAAGCTCACTACATTGCTGTTGTAATATATTAGTGAGATTAAGCTTAAACTTTAAGAGAAATATCACTGTTGTGATTAAAGCTTTTCAGAAGCATTGTAATACTCTTAGAATTGATTACATTAATTTGTAAGTAACTAGAGTGATCAAGTGTTGATCAGGATACTCTAGGAAGTCTTAGCTTGTGTCTAAGCAGTTGTAACTAGAGTGATCACGTGGTGGTCAGGATACTCTAGAAAAGTCTTAGCTTGTGTCTAAGCATTTGTTCCTAGAGTGATCAGGTTGTGATCAGGATACTCTAGAAGACTTAGTCGTGGGCTAAGTGGAAAACCATTGTAATCTATTGCGATTAGTGGATTAAATCCTCAGGTGAGGTAAATCACTCTGTGGGGGTGGACTGGAGTAGTTTAGTTAACAACGAACCAGGATAAAAATAACTATGTAAATTGTTTTTATCATTCAAGTTTTTAGACTACACTTATTCAAACCCCCCCTTTCTAAGTGTTTTTCTATCCTTCAATTGGCATCAGAGCGCCGGTTCTAAGGTGCAAGCACTTAACCGTGTTTAGAAAAGATTCAGGAAGAGAAAAACGCTTAAGTATAAGATGGCTGGTGAAATTCCAACAAATCCACCTACATCTACATCTGGCTCTGCTGAGCAATATAATGGTAACAATGGTTATACTAGACCACCAGTATTTGATGGTGAAAACTTTGAATACTGGAAAGATAAACTGGAAAGTTACTTTCTTGGTCTAGATGGTGAACTATGGGATCTTCTGATGGATGGTTACAAACATCCAGTGAAAGCTAGTGGCGTAAGGCTTACCAGGCAAGAAATGGATGATGATCAGAAGAAGCTTTTCAAGAATCATCATAAATGTAGGACTGTTTTGCTGAATGCTATCTCTCATGCTGAGTATAAGAAGATATCTAACAGGGAAACAGCCTATGATATATATGATTCATTGAAAATGACCCATGAGGGAAATGCTCAAGTCAAGGAGACTAAAGCTCTTGCTCTAATCCAGAAATATGAAGCCTTCAAGATGGAGGATGATGAAAACATTGAGAAAAAGTTCTCAAGATTTCAAACGCTAACTGCTGGATTAAGAGTTCTGGATAAAGGCTACACCAAGGCTGATCATGTAAAGAAGATTATCAAAAGCTTACCCAGAAGATGGGGTCCAATGGTGACTGCATTCAAGATTGCCAAGAATCTGAATGAAGTTTCTTTGGAAGAGCTTATCAATGCCTTGAGAAGCCATGAAATAGAGCTGGATGCAAACGAGCCTCAGAAGAAAGGTAAGTCTAGTGCATTAAAATCTAATGTTAAAAAATGCACTAACGCTTTTCAGGCTAGAGAAGAAGATCCTGAAGAATCAGAATCTGAAGAAGAAGATGAACTGTCCATGATCTCCAGAAGGGTAAACCAACTCTGGAAGAGCAAGCAAAGGAAGTTCAGAGGCTTCAGAAGTTCAAAGAGATTTGAACGTGGAGAATCTTCTGGTGACAGAAGATCTAACAAGAAGAAGGATGTCTGCTATGAGTGCAATGAGCCTGGACATTACAAGAACGAGTGTCCAAAACTTCAGAAGGAGAATCCCAAAAAGAAGTTTCATAAGAAGAAAGGTCTTATGGCAATATGGGATGATTCTGAATCAGAATCAGAATCAAACTCTGAAGGAGAACAAGCCAACTTCGCGCTGATGGCTACAGAAGATGATGGATCAGAATCTACATCAGAATCAGATTCTGAAGAGGTATTTTCTGAACTATCTAGAGAAGAGTTAGTTTCCAGTTTAACAGAACTTCTGGAACTCAAGGCTCATCTTAGTATCAAATACAAAAAGCTGAGGAAGCAGTTTAAATTTGAAACTAAGAAGCTGGAAGTGGAAAACTCTGAACTGAAGGAAAAAGTTTTAAATCTATCCAAAGATAGTGGATCTCCTTCTGAAACAGAAAAATCCATTCCTAGCATGAATCATATTCTGAAAGAATATGACTCGAGCTTCAGAAAGCTCTTATCTAGAAGTATTGGAAGAAGTCATCTTGCTTCTATGATATATGGTGTTTCTGGAAACAGAAGGTTTGGTTTTGGCTATGAGGGTGATACCTCACATAAATTTGAACCTGTTGATGATATGAAGATCACATACAAGTCATTGTATGATCAGTTCAAATATGGCCATGCTCATGATATTAGGCTCACTTCACATGCACAGAAGTTTAACACTGTTCACACCAAGAAGCATGTGACACATCCTAAGAAATATCATGCTGACAAACCTAAAGAATATCATGATGTTCCTCCTGTTAAATATTTTGCTAAACCCAAGTTCAATCAGAACTTGAGGAGAACTAACAAGAAAGGACCCAAGAAATTGTGGGTACCTAAGGAGAAGATAATTTCTGTTGCAGATATCCTTGGCGACAAAGAGGACAAAAAGCAAAATGTCATGGTACCTGGACTCAGGGTGCTCGCGACACATGACGGGAAGAAGGTCTACATTCCAAGATCTGGTGCTTAAACCAGGTGGAGAAGTCAAGTTTGGAGGAGATCAGAAGGGAAAAATCATTGGCTCTGGAACCATAAGTCTTGGTAACTCTCCTTCCATAACTAATGTACTTCTTGTAGAAGGATTAACGCATAACTTATTGTCCATAAGTCAATTAAGTGACAATGGTTATGATATAATCTTCAATCAAAAGTCTTGCAAGGCTGTAAGTCAGAAGGATGGCTCAATCCTATTTACAGGCAAGAGAAAGAACAACATTTATAAGATTGATCTTTCTGATCTTGAGAAGCAGAAGGTGACTTGCCTTATGTCTGTTTCTGAGGAGCAATGGGTCTGGCACAAACTAAATCTGGTCAGAGGACTCCCAAATCTGAAATACAAATCAGATGCTCTTTGTGAAGCATGTCAAAAGGGCAAGTTCTCCAGACCTGCATTCAAGTCTAAGAATGTTGTTTCTTCCTCAAGGCCGTTAGAACTCTTGCACATTGATCTGTTTGGCCCAGTCAAAACAGCATCTGTCAGAGAGAAGAAATATGGATTAGTCATCGTTGATGATTATAGCCGCTGGACATGGGTAAAGTTCTTAAAACATAAGGATGAGTCTCATTCAGTGTTCTTTGAATTCTGCACTCAGATCCAATCTGAGAAAGAGTGCAAAATCATAAAGGTTAGAAGTGATCATGGTGGCGAATTTGAGAACAGATTCTTTGAGGAGTTCTTCAAAGAAAATGGTATTGCCTATGATTTCTCTTGTACTAGAACTCCACAGCAAAATGGAGTTGTAGAGCGAAAGAATAGGACTCTACAAGAAATGGCCAGAACCATGTTCAATGAAACCAATATGGCTAAGCATTTCTGGGCAGAAGCAATAAACACTGCGTGTTATATTCAGAATAGAATCTCTATCAGACCTATTCTAAATAAGACTCCTTATGAATTGTGGAAGAACAGAAAGCCCAACATTTCATATTTCCATCCTTTTGGATGTGTATGTTTTATTCTGAATACTAAAGATTATCTTGGTAAGTTTGATTCTAAAGCACAAAAGTGTTTCCTTCTTGGATATTCTGAACGATCTAAAGGCTAGAGAGTATACAATACCGAAACATTGATTGTAGAAGAATCAATCAATATCAGGTTTGATGATAAGCTTGGTCTTGAAAAACCAAAGCAGTTTGAGAATTTTGCAGATTTTGATATTGATATATCAGAAGTAGTAGAACCAAGAAGCAAAGCTGCAGAAGCTGGCAGTCTCAGAAGCAATGGATCAGAAGATCAAGTTGCTGCATCTTTAGAGAATCTCAGGATTTCTGAAGAGCCAACAGTCAGAAGATCACCTAGACTTGCTTCAGCTCATTCAGAAGATGTGATCCTTGGGAAGAAAGATGATCCCATCAGAACAAGGGCATTCCTTAAGAACAATGCAGAATGTCAATTAGGTCTTGTTTCTTTGATCGAGCCAACTTCTGTTGACCAATCTCTAGAAGATCCTGACTGGATAATTGCCATGCAAGAAGAATTAAATCAGTTTACAAGGAATGACGTATGGGACTTGGTTCCTAGACCAAAGGGATTTAACATCATCGGCACTAAGTGGGTGTTCAGAAACAAGCTAAGCGAGAAGGGAGAAGTGGTAAGAAACAAAGCCAGACTGGTTGCTCAAGGTTATAGTCAGCAAGAAGGGATTGACTACACAGAAACCTTTGCACCAGTGGCCAGGTTAGAATCTATTGGTCTATTAATTTCTTTTGCCACTCAACATAACATCACTCTTTATCAGATGGATGTCAAGAGTGCCTTCTTAAATGGTTATATAGATGAAGAAGTTTATGTCCATCAACCTCCTGGTTTTGAAGACTCCAAGTCTCCAAATCATGTTTTTAAATTAAAGAAACCATTATACGGATTGAAGCAAGCTCCGAGAGCTTGGTATGAACGTTTAAGTTCCTTCCTTCTGGAAAATGGTTTCACTAGAGGAAAAGTGGACACTACTCTGTTTTATAAAACATTTAAAAAGGATATTTTAATATGTCAAATATATGTTGATGATATCATCTTTGGAACATCTAATGCTACACTTGGAAAGGAGTTTGCTGAGTCTATGCAGGATGAATTTGAAATGAGCATGATGGGAGAACTCAAGTATTTCCTTGGAATTCAAATCAACCAAACTTCTGACGGAACTTATGTTCATCAAACGAAGTATGTGAAAGAACTTCTGAAGAAGTTTAATCTTTCTGAAAGAAAAGAAGCCAAAACTCCTATGCATCCAACATGTGTCCTAGGTAAGGATGAGGTAAGTAAGAAGGTAGATCAGAAGTTGTACAGAGGTATGATTGGATCTCTTCTATACCTAACTGCTTCTAGACCTGACATTCTCTTCAGTGTTTATTTGTGTGCTAGATTCCAATCAGATCCGAGAGAATCTCATTTAACCGCGATTAAGAGAATTCTGAGGTATCTGAAAGGTACTACTAATGTTGGTTTAGTTTACAGAAGATCCAAAGATTACAACTTAGTAGGATTCTGTGATGCTGACTATGCTGGAGATAGAATAGAAAGGAAGAGCACTTCTGGAAGTTGTCAATTCCTTGGAAGTCATCTGATCTCATGGTACAGCAAGAAGCAAGCTACAATTGCCCTCTCAACAACAGAAGCAGAATATGTTGCTGCTGCTGGTTGTAGCACACAAATGCTCTGGATGAGAAGTCAGCTAGAAGATTATCAGATATATGAGAGTAACATTCCTATTTTCTGTGATAATACTTCTGCTATATGTTTATCTAAGAATCCTATTTTACATTCAAAAGCTAAACATATTGAGATTAAACATCATTTCATAAGGGACTATGTTCAGAAGGGTGTTATATCTTTAAACTTTGTGGATACAGACCATCAATGGGCTGATATCTTTACAAAACCCCTTGCTGAAGATAGGTTTAAGTTCATTCTGAAGAATATCAGTATGGATTTATGCCCAGAATGAGAAGATGAGAAGATCTTATGTATGAGTATCTTCTGAAATGAGACTGGATTAGTCTTTTATAAGAAGTTCTGATCGTAATCAATTAGAAGTAGTGATTCTGTTATTACTAATGTTTCATTGTCTAAGTTGACTCAAAATCTTTTTAAAAGTAAAACAGCTGTAACTGGCTATCCAGATGGTAAACACGTGTTCACTATTTCTGGACAAGCGTGCGTGTAGTTGAGGGGACGCCTACTTAGGTAACTGTGCTAATCACTTCTTTTGTCATTATTATTTCTCCTCACGTCATGTAACATTAAATGCTATCCATCATTTCTTTTTATTTTTTTCTCTTTTAATACTCTTCAAACGTTTCTTTTCCCTCTTATATTTCTCTCTCTTGCATTCAGTTTCTTTTTCGCTCTCTTTCTCTCTGCATTTTGCATAAACCCTAGTTTATTCATCTTCAACCTAGCATTCATCATGAATCCCTTTTCAAGTTCCTCCCAACAAGCATTCAACAGACAAGAGGTTTCTCCACTGAAAACTCGCTACATTCCTCCATCAGAAATGGAAGTTTTGTGTAAATCTTCTGTGGACTCTGATGACATGGGTGCTTATGGTTTCAAACCAAAAACGAAGACGAAGGCTCAAGGGGGGTCGATCTATTTGAATAGAACGGTTGGAAGGGTTGTCTGGTTCCAGGTTGAGAAACAAATCTCGGGGATCGCTGACATTGATTTCAAGACGGATCTCTCAAGATTCCAAGAAGTCTCAAGTCAGATCTCTTATGTGATGCTGTTATCAACATTTATCCAAAGGAAGAAGACTTTCTTGAGATATTGGATGAAGTTAAGGATCATGTTCTTGACTTCTATGTTAAGGGAAAGCCCCGTTTGAGACATTAGCTCTCTTCCTGTGAACTGTCTCTCACTTCCTCCTTGAATTCATGCATTCTCTTACAGTGGAGGTTCTAGTCTGGACAGGCATGCAGAGTTTCAAGCTTTCATGGCTAGACAAACTGAGAACACCTCAGGGATTCATGATATGTTAGCTAAGATTATGTCTAAGTCAGGGTTGTAGTCCTTAAGTCCTTGTAGTTTTCTTTGTTTGATTGCATCTGCTTATTCAGCATACATCTTTTGTAATTCTGTTTGATTAATCAATGAAGAAAATTAATTTTGTTTCTTTCCTTTGTCGTTTTCTACATCTGAATCTTTTATATTCTTTTTTATGTTATGACAAAAAGGGGGAGAAAATATATGATAAATGATTTGATTTATATTAGCAGTTTCTGGGAAGAAAGCCCCCACATTACTAACAGAACTTGCAAAGTTCTATGCTTTAAGTTGTGTTGTTGCAGGAATTGAAGATTCTCTTTACAAGATCAACATAAGAAGCAACAAGATGAATCAAGTTCTTGGATTCTTGAAGCAAGCTGAGTGCTATGCAGCTTCAGAATCAGAAGCAAGAAGGAAGAATGTTCAGATATTCTAATGATAGAATATGCTCTGAAACATTTTGTCTATTTGTTCTGACACATTCTATATGGCTCTGATACATATTACGTGTTCTGAAACATATTCTATGTTCTGACTCATTCATGCTGACTTTTGTCGTTTAGTTTTGTTCTGTAACATTTCAGGATGTAAAGATGCTCTGATGATGCTCTGGTACATTCAACAATGTTCTGATACAATCTAGCATGAAGTGATGAAAAAAGAAATTCAAGCTCTGAAGTTGTCCCAGTGGAAGCAAGAATCAGAAGCTGTGAATGTTCTGAAGATCTAAAGAAATTCAAGTTCTGAAGCTGACCGATGGAAGCAGAAGTCAGAAGCTGTGAATGTTCTGAAGATCAAAGAAATTCAAGTTCTGAAGCTGTCCGATGGAAGCAGAAGTCAGAAGCTGTGAATGTTTGAGGATCTAAAGAATTTGAATGTTCTGAAGCTGTCCTATGGAAGCGGAAATCAGAAGTCATGAATGTTCTGAAGATCAAGCATATGTGAACGTCTCTATTGAAATACTCAGGGAAGTCTTTTATTTATAAAATTCATCTAGTATTAATTTCAGGGGGAGATTATTCATCTCAGGGGGAGATTGTTAATCTCAGGGGGGAGACATATTCACATGGTTATGTTATAGCTGTGTAAATTGTCTTTAGCCGTCTGCTCTTTCTGATCACAAATTCATATCATTTATATATGTTTTTGTCATCATCAAAACGGGGGAGATTGTTAGAACAAGATTTGTTCTGATCAATATTCTTAGTTTTGATGATAACAAGGATATGAATTTTGTGTGAGATAATGTGGTACTCTAATACATTGCAATTTCCTTTTCAGGAAATATATAAAGAGTATGCACAAATCAGCGCTCAGAAGCTTTGTCTCAGAAGGTTAAGCATGCAACATCAGAACATGGTCTGGCAAGACATCAGAAGATGGTCAAGGCGGAATCAGAACATGGGTCTATGGAAGCATCAGAAGAACTTGAGATCAGAAGCAGAAGCAGTGAAGTTCTCATGGTATCACGCTCAGAAGCACTTCAAGGTCAGAAGACAAGAAGATGCTATGCACCAAGCTGTTTGACTCTGATGATATTCAAACATTGTATACACAAACATCAAATCAGAAGAAAGTACATGTGGTAGGCTACGCTGACTGACAAAAGGAACGTTGGAAGCTATTAAAGGCAACGTCAGTAGACACAGCGTGAACAAGGCTCGAGGTAGTTGACAAAAGCGTGAAACATTAAATGCAATGCTGTACGGAACATGCAAAGCATTAAATGCTCCCAACGGTCATCTTCTCAAGTGCCTATAAATATGAAGTTCTGATGAGAAGCAAGGTCAATAAATTCTTGACGATTTCTGTGAATATTAACTTGCTGAAACGCTGTTCAACTCAAAGCTCAGAAACTTCATCTTCATCAAAGCTCACTACATTGCTGTTGTAATATATTAGTGAGATTAAGCTTAAACTTTAAGAGAAATATCACTGTTGTGATTAAAGCTTTTCAGAAGCATTGTAATACTCTTAGAATTGATTACATTAATTTGTAAGTAACTAGAGTGATCAAGTGTTGATCAGGATACTCTAGGAAGTCTTAGCTTGTGTCTAAGCAGTTGTAACTAGAGTGATCACGTGGTGGTCAGGATACTCTAGAAAAGTCTTAGCTTGTGTCTAAGCATTTGTTCCTAGAGTGATCAGGTTGTGATCAGGATACTCTAGAAGACTTAGTCGTGGGCTAAGTGGAAAACCATTGTAATCTGTTGCGATTAGTGGATTAAATCCTCAGGTGAGGTAAATCACTCCGTGGGGGTGGACTGGAGTAGTTTAGTTAACAACAAACCAGGATAAAAATAACTGTGTAAATTGTTTTTATCATTCAAGTTTTTAAACTATACTTATTCAAACCCCCCCTTTCTAAGTGTTTTTCTATCCTTCAAAGTCTAGGGGTCAAGCTTCTAGAATGTGTATCTGATAGAGGATTTCAGAATATCTGGGGTTTATGCTTCCGGAATGTATATCAGATAGAGAGTTTCAGAAGTCTGGGGGTCAAGCTTCTAGAATGTAATTGGCGTAGATATTCATATCATCTAGGGTTCAGGCTTCTGGAACATATCTGGCGTAGACTTTCAAATCATCTGGGGTTCAAGATTCTAGAACATATCTGGCATAGATTTTCAGATCTTTCGGGGTTCAGGCTTCCGGAACGTATCTGGCGTAGATTTTCAAATCATTCGGGGTTCATGCTTCTGAAATCTATCAGGCGTAGATTTTTATATCATCTGGGGTTCATGCTTCCGGAACATATCTGGCTTAGATTTTTAAATCATTCGGGGGTTCAGGCTTCCAGAACGTATCTGGCAAAGATTTTCAGATCATCCAGTTTTTATGTTTCCGGAACATATCTAACGTAGATTTTCAGATCATTCGGGATTCAGGCTTCCGGAACATATTTGGCGTAGATTTTCAGATCATCCGGGGTTCAGGCTTCCGGATGATATCTGACATAGATTTTCATATCATCTGGGGTTCAGGCTTCTGGAACATATATGGCGTAGATTTCCAGATCATCTGGGGTTCAAGCTTCCGGAACGTATCTGGCGTAGATTTTTATATCATCCGGGGTTTAGGCTTTCGGACGTATCTGGCGTAGAGAGTTAATCATATTCGGGGTTCAAGCTTCCAGAGTATAACTGCCTTAGATTTTTCAGAAATCTGGGGTTCAAGCTTCCAGACTATACATTTGATAATGATTGATTTATTGACGGTATTTGCTTGACCGGTTGGTTGATCTGAAAGGTAAAGTTAGTTTTATGCCATGTCATGATGCATGTAATGTATTATGTGATGAAGTTCTCAAATTAAATGAGAATCTTTCATGTTATGTTTGCATTCACCATGATATTGCATATGATGCATGGAGGTATGTATGTAGATGCATGATGTATGGATGTATGTACATGACTGTTGATAACTCTGTATAGTAGTTCCTGGTAGTGAAAATAAATCCTTGCTTGTTACAGGAGATGATAACAACATGATTGTATTGCGGATTCTTGTCTTTTGTGCAAGAGCATTTAGCTGGGGACTTTTGATTTTTGCCTGGGGATGAAAGTAAATTCGAGAAGAGTCGATCATTCATCATTTTCTTAGAGATTTTCTCCTTGTGCACCCTGACTGGAGATAATGGATGGATAATCCTCCGATGCACTATCTGACCTGGTTTAAGATATGTGTACCCAATGTACTAGGATAGAGAGTTTGAATAAACCACGTTGGATAGGAGAATTGTATCGGAGAATTTGCATTTTTGGAGATGTACAATTTGTTGGGGAGCCAGGTCTCTGTTGAGAAGAGATTAGTGGAAGATAACTTTCTGAGGATTGCTCTATAGGGATATTTTGTGAAAACAACTCTGTGGGGGAAGATTCCCTAAGATTTCAATTTTTCATTGCCCTCATGTATTCAAGTATTTTGTCACTTGCTTGTTGGAAAAAATTTCCTTAGTCATACATGGCCCTTGGCATGTGGGAGTCTATCTGCCTCTAGAATCGGTGGCCTGGTATACGTGATACTTGAAGTTATTGGATTTAGAACTTTGTATGAGAAGTGATACTGACACCATCTGATGCTGGTCACTAAGTGGCCTTTGTTGAGATTTGTGATCAATGAAACATTCCACAAGTGATAGACTTGCTCCTCTGGTTGTTCAACGTCTTTGAGAGATTCTCTGAATCTTGATTTGATTACCCTAGATGAACGGGAGAATACCATGTCACGCCTCTTGCGTATATTGGCGTTTAGCCAACTAAGTCAAGCGTAAGAAATATTTCTGCTTTTTGATGCGCTTCTGAAGCAACTTGGTCTACCAGAAGTACTTTTAATATTCCCTTTAGGAGGATTACGCTTTTCATCTGAAGTTCATGATGGAAACGTTTCCTGATGTCAAGCACTTATTCATATGCAAAGAATGTCTATCATGAGAAATATAATTGTAATTCAAAGTACATGTTTGTCTTGAAGTTAAAAAAAACCGAAAGGATGTCAAAACATCGATTTTTTGTGAAAGGTAGTGTGATACCAACTCAAGCGTTTCAGCAAAACTAATAGGAGTCGGTTTACCAGATTCTCGTTTACAGTATGCTCTTGAACTAATCCTGCTTCAATTAGGACTTTTGAGGGTTGTAACGTGGCCAGGTTCACCGTTTTTAGAAAAAAGGATTTTTAGGCTCAAACTTTTATTGGTGCCCACATGCTTCGTGATGTTTTCTAACCTAAGTTCACTTAACTCGATGAGATCATTCATCCTTCAAGAGGAGTTTGAGACAATTGAGGAATCGATGAGGTGTTTGGACATGGAAATCACTTACCTTTTATTCTTGGTGTCTGATCATACGATCTTGAATTTATAGTCACGCGACTTTGCCCTTTTCTTGAGGATCTTTTTTGTTTCCTTAACTTTTGCCTGGAAAAATTCTTTTGAATTTCGGGTTTGAGGTCCAGCGGGATGCCCTAACCTTTTCCTAAGTCATTTATTTTCAAGTTGTTGACTTAGTGGTCTTTCTTTTCTCTCTTTTTTCATTCTTTTCTTTTTTGAACAAGTCGTATGAGACTTTATTGATTCGTTGGAAAGACTGTGACTGCCTCATTCCATTGTTTACGAGGGTATACCATTGTGGTATCATCATATTTTTACCTCCTAATTGTTGCACCCCAAAATTTGCCCTCTTTTATGTGCCATAAGTTATTAAAGACGTTTATTTCATCACTTGAAACCAAGAAAATTGAAAGAGTTTTATTGAAAATGCGAGTTGATTGGAAGTTGTTCATTAGACTTTAGGTGGACTTAAGTTCAAGAATAATCAAGGTGAAATAAAGTTCTTAAGCATTTGTGTGAGAGTTCTTAGTATGTAAAGTTATGAGATTAGAACAATTCATCGTATTCATGTCGTGTCCGAATATTCATCAAGTTCATTTGATACCGTTCAAACGTCATCCGAGTTTCACTCATCCCTTATTCAGTCAAGTTGCTTGCAAGATTCATCATCATTCAAATTCAAGGAAAAATCTATACAATTCATTGCAAAATTGAATTACACAAAGAATGCTCATTACAAATTACATTCACATATTCAATACAAGATAAAAAACCATTTGTCAAGCCCATTTAAATTTCTATCAAAATTCATTGTTGATGCAAAGTCCATTGTCATTACAAACTCTATTAAAAAAGGTCCAAGTCAATTACAATGATTATACAAAAATACACCAAAAATTCCATTCAAAATCTGACCACTTGCTCCAAAAATTTCCCTGCATAATTTGTATCAAACTGAACCAAAAACTCGTAGCAGAAAAGTCCGGTTTGGCACTCAAACGTAAACCGAATCGGAAACCGGAAACCTGAAACCAAAAGAAAAACCGGTTCATGAAATAGTTGACAAGAGTAAAGATATAGAAGTCAGGGAGAATTATTCACAGAGGGGAAGGAGATAACAGAAAGAGGATATAACGGATCCGGAACAAACTCTTTGAGGGCTCTCTCTCTGAATTCACATTCTTCATCACTCCATCAATCTTCAAACACAACTTCAATCTCGATTCACCTGCAGAAAATCACCTTCAAAAACTCTGCAACAGAATCTTCGTCGGTTCTCCAACCTTCCTTCTCAACACCTTCATCGCATCATCATCATCTTTATTCAATCCTGAACCTACAAAACTCTCCGATTCAATCGCCAAAGAAAATTCAGAAGAAAAGAAAGGAGAAAATCCGTAACAGAAACGCAACAATATTTTTCTTCACGATTCAATTCAATCTACCATAACCATACCTTCGTTCTTGAATCGAAGGCATAATCCATACAAAAATCACCATTAACCTTCGATCTACCTTCAATCCACCATAACCTTCAACATAACCTTGACAATCTCCATTACATGTTCTTCGTGATGTAACAATCATCATGAATCTCGTAGCGCATCCGAGTTCTCATCAAAGAAGCGATAACAACGTTTCAACGACATTGAACGCATCAGAATCACGAAGAAGAAGAGAGCCAAATCAAAGAGAGCACGGGAATGAACATACCTAGAGTTGTTCGGTTCTCTCATCGTCTTCGTCGATCCAAAGAGCCACCGGCGGTCCTCCAATCGCGTGAGAGGTTGAGATGAGGTGAAGCCGGACTGAAAACGTTTTGAGTCGGAGGAGGAAGGGAACGAAGGTGATAGGTTGAGGGAAATTGACGGCGTGCGATCGCCGGAGAAGACGGAATCACCGCCGTCGGTGCTTTGTGATGAAAGAGTTCTCAGACGTACATGAATGGTGTATTTCTTAACCTAGCCCCTTTTTCAATTTCAAGCACGTGTTTAATATCTGAATATGGTTAATTAAGCAGAATCTGGTGATTAATGGAGTTGTTAACTTGATTAATTAGGGATAATGGTGATATAAAAATCTGAAACAAAATGTGATTAATCATTGTGGATTGATACTCCTTGGGCCTTCACACGAAATGCTAACCTCACCCCACATTAGGCCCAGTGCGCCTCCCTTAATTTTGATGCTGCTGAAAATGAACACAAAAACAAGCTATTGGGCTTCATCCCTTGGGCCTCTGCGCCAGTTTTCTGCCTGCACCATAGTATTAAATTTCAAACCCCCCTGTGTGCATAGTTTTACATTTTAGATTTAGTTTTTAAACTAGTTTGAACTTCTTTTATTTTTAGCATATTTAATCATTGAGTTGTGTTAGTTTTTA
Source organism: Vicia villosa (assembly GCF_029867415.1). Classification (NCBI taxonomy): domain Eukaryota; kingdom Viridiplantae; phylum Streptophyta; class Magnoliopsida; order Fabales; family Fabaceae; genus Vicia; species Vicia villosa. Next base: position 86,203,135 of record NC_081181.1, on the reverse strand, counting down.
GACGGTAAAAAATAAATAAAAATATGTAATTTTTGGCTTGTTAGAATTTAATGATTTTGTTACACAGTTTTGTTCTATTGTTTTAGATAAAAATGCCATGAAAAATAATATTCTTGTTAAATTTTGTTCTTAGAATTTAATTAGAATTTTACCTCTATTTTGTTTCATAATCTGATTAAGCGACTTTGTTCGCATTTCCTTGTTATTTCTAATAAGTGTGCTAGCTTGTGCAAGGTACTTTGAGAGAGTTCGATTAGGATTCAATTGCGTTGTGTTCCACTTTATTTGTGGGACACGAACTTATTACTGATCTCTCATCCATTGAGATGTATTCCTGGCTTTGTTGGATGTTAGATTACGTGAAGTTTCTAAGTTCTGCTTGCATTGCTAGCTCACTGCGGATTTGCTATCCGCTCGGTATCTCCTCCGTCCCTTTTACTCTTTCACGCACCATACGATGCCATGAGAAGTAGGGTAGGCATGCAGCATCATTCATAACATGAGAAGTAGGGTAGACATTCATCTGGCCAAGCCCTCGAAAGAGGCTCTGTTTTTGTTTGTTTACTGTTTTCAGTTTATTTCCAGTTATTTGCTTGTTCAACCGTCTCGGAGGACTTTCCCCGTGGACGGTAGCTTCGGAGGACTTTCCCCGTTAGCTGGAACGCTTATTTTTTGTCTTGTTCACCCGTCTCGGAGGACTTTCCCCGTGGATGGTAGCTTCGGAGGACTTTCCCCGTTAGCTAGAACGTTTATTTCCAGCTATTTGCTTGTTCAACCGTCTCGGAGGACTTTCCCCGTGGACGGTGGCTTCGGAGGACTTTCCCCGTTAGCTAGAACGTCTCCCTAGTTCCCAGGTCACTACTTCGGTAGTTTGCTTGCTTTACGAGCTGAGCTCGTTTGTGTGTTGCATTTGCATTGTTTACTACTTCGGTAGTTTGTTTGTTTCTCGAGCGGAGCTCGAATGTATGCCTTATGGTTGTGATGCTTGTTCACTATCTTTGTATCTGCTATGCCTGTTAGTATGATATCTTTGTGATGCTTGTTCACTATCTTCTTATCTGCGATGCCTGTTCGTATGATATCTTTGTGATGCTTGTTCACACTTGCACATGTATGCCTGTTACGTGTTGTTTGCGATGCCTGTTCGCATTATCACTTGTGATGCCTGTTCACACACTCACATTCGTGTATGCCTGTTACACGTCTGTTTTTGTTTGCGATGCCTGTTCGCATGTCCTTATTTGTGATGCCTGTTCACATGTCATGTTTGCTAGGATCTTTGTGACGCTCCTTGTTTGCATGCTCCCTTAGGGTGCTCGGTTCCGTTTCTCTAGGAGACGCGAATCGAGATAGAAACAGAAACTTTTTAGCCGAACTACGGCGCTCTGATTTCTCCATTGCACATTGGAGGTACGTAGGCACAGGGTACGAACACCCTAGCGAGCGGACTTTTCTCTTTTTCTTTATTTTGTTCGACTTTTCTTTCTTATTTGTATGCCTTCCATTGCATGTTTCCCTTAGCACATAGCATGATACACACACACACACCTTTAGATCAGAAAAATTAGCAAGAATGGATCCTGTGGAGTACCACAGACGTGAGGGGTGCTAATACCTTCCCCTCACGTAACAGACACCCCTACCCGTTCTCTGAGACCATTGCTTGTTTATTTGTTTTTCTTCGATATTTTCCATTCCGGTATGTAGGATAAATAGATGTTCGATGGCGACTTCATTGTATTTGTTTCGATGAGTTTTCCAGTTGCTTCACTAATGTGAGGGATAACCATTGTGGTGTTGACTTTCCTCAACCTTTTAAAGGATAACAGTTGTTGTATCCTTAGATGCATGCTCCTGATGAATTTTGAATGCTCAACCAGGTTAACTGAACACTACCCTTCCCATGGGTTAAATGTGAGGGCTTTTCGTATAGAAAAAGAAACTCATACTTCAAGGCTTAAATGGGTTACCAAGGGATTAATTTCCTTATATCTCCAGTGTTTGGGGATTTGAAACAATGCTTGTACATCATCAACCGGGTTTTACTCGAAATCACATTAATTGAGGTTATGAGTATTACTGGTTTCTTATTTTCCCTTAAGAGTTATCATGCTTTATCACCGAGAGTTTGGTATCACAAGAAAAGAAAAAATATAAGAGTGAGAGCGAATGAATTTTTTTCAAGACAAACATATCCAATGCATTAATATTATAGTTTAAAAACAAACACATTTTGCATGCAAATAGTATTGAACAAAACAAGAAAGATTACATATGAAGATGCATGAGAAATTATGACTCGTCAACATTGAGAAGATTCTCTCTGTATGGACGTATTGCTTCAGAAGATCTGTTTAGTCAAAGGGGGACTTCAAATATGGCCTGCAGGTGTGAATTTAATAGCCTTTGCATCAATCAAGTCTTGAACCTTATTTTTGAATGGTTGATAATCATCGACCGAATGGCCAAGTTCCCCGGAGTGGAAAACAAATCAAGCATTGGTATCTAAACCTTTGGATGTCCTCCTATAAGAATCAACTCACCATATCAAGTGGGTCATAGCCTCTGATTCAAGATATCATAATTTTGAGTTTGAAAGCATCTGACTTAAGGAAAATAAGTCCTCTTAGAGTTGGGCATTCTGAGCTTAAACAGCGAGAGAGGATGAGAAACTTGTTGTGGAAACCTATTATGCAATTTTATGATATGATATGCATATGCAGTGTTTTCAAGGATCTTTATGGGATCTAGTTTGCAACATTAACATTGAATTTGGTTGCAGCTTTATCTGAAGAACTTTGACTTTTCATCGTTGGACGTCCTTCTATGAGAATCAAGCTCACCATATCAAGTGGGTTACATCCTCTGATTCGAGGGGGTATACCTTGAAAATACCTGACATAGAGGAAAATAAATCCTCTTCCCCTTGATAGAAATCTGGCTTTGGTCTTTAATATAGCACTTGCAAATAGTGCGCAGTAAATTCCTAAGATTGTTGGAAAGGGTTAGACAAAAATGCCATATGACGAGATGATGCAATGTGTATACTATACAGAAGATGAAAGTGAAAATCACACAAGTATCCCTAGAAGTGTAGGGTGATGAACGCAAGTAGCTTTAGAAATACGGGGTAATGAACATATGTAAGCCCTGCAAGAAATTTCAAGTTGTTAGATATAAACAAAACCTGTAAGAGGGTAAGATTCTAAATGACGTGCACAATTCCTGCAAAGAAATCAGATGGTTAGATAATGAATACAAACAAGTCACACAAGTAGCCATATGTTTAAAGGCTTGCATGAAGTTCATATGTGATACCCACTCCCTTGCAGTGTAGTTGGTTCAACCTATCCTAAATAGTAACCGGTTTATATGGAATCTCAATATAACCGATCTTTCTTGAAGGCTCTATTTCAGATCGATAATCGCTTCGCCAACCAAAAAGTCCAAGAGTCCAACCTTAATGAGTGTAGACTACTCTCAATTGCATCCTCAGATGTCTGGAAAACCGTGCGTTAGGTTGAAGAATAAGTCATGCGTTAGACTACTCTCAATTGCATCCTCAGATGTCTCGAAAACCGTGCATTAGGTCGAAGAATAAGTCGTGCGTTAGACTACTCTCAATTGCATCCTCAGATGTCTGGAAAACCGTGCGTTAGGTCGAAGAATAAGTCGTGTGTTAGACTATTCTCAATTGCATCCTCAGATGTCTGGAAAACCGTGTGTTAGGTTGATGGATAAGTCGTGCGTTAGACTAATCAGTTTTGCATCCGTAGATGTCTAGAGGGTCGTGCGTTAGGCTTTTATTTGAATAAGATTCGAACCTTTGTAATGTGCCTGTCAGATAATATTCACTTGGTAACAATGTCAGTTTTTATGCAATGTTTATGATGTATGTAATGAATGAGATGGAGTTCTCAAAAATGAATGGGACGCTTTGTATGTTATGTATGAATTATAACCGCATGCAATGTATGAATATGCATGAGATGTATATGATGTATGGCTATGATTTATGTTACTCGAAGCATCTTGATTGAGAAGATAAATCTCTGTGTCATTGTGAGTTTTATGTTTTGATCTTTTCTTGGAGATGCTCAGCTGGGGATTTATGACTTTGCTTGGGTATGAATAGTAATTTGATGGATCCTGACTGGGGATGAAAGATATTAGTAAGCCATGTTGGAGAAGAGCAAAGTGCTGGAGAAACGTAGTGTTGAAGATGTAAACTCTGTTGGGGAGCCATGTCTATGTCGGGACGAGAGTATTTGAAGGTATCTTCTTAGTGATTACTCTGTGGGGATATGACCTTGTGAAATCAGCTTTGTGGGAAGACATGGATGTCTTGAACGTTGCCCCCAGTATTATAGTACCTACCATTCCTGAATTTAATTAAGACACGCCACTGAAAATTGATCACGATGTCAAACTGGACTTGCATAGACTTGTTCCATTTAGTAGGAACTTTGGAAAAATTCGCCTCGCGAGGACTTTATGAGATGTGCACTCTGGGCGACCTGCCCCTAGTAATCATAGGCCAAAGACAATATCCCATGTTGGTTGGGAAGTAGCTTCAGATCTATTTGGATGCATGCCCCTGATTGTTTTGGCGCCCTTGAGAGATTCTTCGAATCTTGACTTGATTGCCCCATATTGATTTGGGCAAAGCGTGCCATGCCCCTTGTATACGTAGGAGGTTTTCTTCTTGGAGTAATCTTGTTTGTCGGGATAACTTTTAGTCATTAGTTGAACCCTGTGCAGGTTCTTTCTAAAGCTAACATTTGAAATTATGTAGCAGAATATGTTTAATAATGAATTCATGAGATGCAATGCATATATCTGTCTTGAGTTTGTTGAAGAACATTAAAACTGGATATGTAAACGCATGATGTTTATAAAAACGTGATGTTTGTAAAAAACGAAGTGTCAACTCAGCATTTGTGGTAAATCTTAAGGAGTCAGGATACCTTTTTGGTGACAGTATGCTCTCGAACTAACCATGCTTCAATTAGGACTTTCAAGGGTTGTAACGTGGCTTGGTTCACGGTTTTAAGAAACAAAGGATAAAGGCTCAAAGTTTATTTGTACCCACCCCTCTTCGTGGTGATCTTCAGTCCTAAGTTCAGTTAATTCAACTTATGCATTCAGGTTCCAAGAAACTTTTGGATTTGCACCTTTGATAATGTTGATGGTTCTTAAGCAAAGAGAACTTTTGAGATGGCAGCCACTTCTTCCTTTTGGTAGTCACAATATTGTGTTGTTCAGGAATTTATTGACTTCTCTTCCTTCATCTTTTTGATATCCCTAACTTTTGCCTGAACTGTCTATTTTGAGCTTACAGACAGCGGGATGCCTTGATTTTTGCCTAAGTCATCTTTTTGATTTTTGACTTAGCAGGCTTTTCTTTGTATATATGTTTTCTCATTCATCATTTTTCTTTTTGAAAGATACTGACTGCCTTGCTTAATGATTGACGAACCATTGGTTTTTGATTGACATCTCCAACACTTCTTTGATGTGTGCGGATGAACGCTTGTGGTTGAAACCCTTTTAGAAAGGTGTACTGAATGATTCTCTTAAAATAGAATGCACAACCAAATTAACTGAGAACTACCCTGCCCCAGGTTATAATCAAAGGTTTTAATTAGTACAAGAAAGAAACTTCTACTTCTTAGGCTCAAAGGGGTTGACGAGGGATTAACATCCTTATATCTCAAGTGTTTAGGAATTGAAACAAATGCCTGTACATCGTCAGCATAGTCCGCTCAAAAGCATACCGTATGAGGTTGCAGTATCGTTTTCGTCATCCTCCCTTAAAAGGCTTACAACTTAGTAGGAGTTGAATATCACAAAACCCATGCAAAGTAAAGACAAAATTTAAAATGAGTGATAGCGAAATAATTAATTCAAGACAAACATATGCAATGCACTAATGATTATTATTAAGACAAATAATGTCTATCATAAGTCGAATGTTTAAACAAACAGATTAGAAATTGCAAATGAAAGTAAAGCTAATGATTTAAAAGTTCATCCATTTAGACATTAATCGGTCTTATAGTGATTAGGCATGTGAGTAGTGATCACTACAGGAGTTTTTGGATGGTTGAATTCAATTTCTCCAGCATCGATCATGTCTTGAATCTTGTTCTTCAATGACCAGCAGCTATTTGTATCATGACCAGGACTATCAGAGTGGTATGCACACTTCACATTAGGATTATAGTTACGAGCAGAAGTACTAGGATTCTTAGGGGGATCCCTTAAAGTAATCAACTTTGACTTCAACAGGTGTTATAATGCTTGAGCCAGTGACATATTGATCTTTGTAAATTGACGTTTAGGTGCCTCTGACTTGCGTCCTTGTTGTGGAACTGGTGTAGAGATCATAATTGTCCTCACACATTGGTTGTGTTCATTACGACTTTTCTGATTGTACACAGCATCAGCCGTATGAGATTCCTCAGGTAAGTTGAAGTTAATGATCTGGTCGTCGATTAAATCTTGGATCTTATGCTTCAATGGTCCACAATCCTCTGTGTCATGACCAGGACTATTCGAATGATAAGCACATCTCGCATGGTACTTATACCCAGGAGCAAGATTTGTAGGAATTGAATATGAAGGTAATAAGGTTATCAAATTCTGATTGAGCGGTTGTTGCAGAACTTGAGACAGCGGCATGGGTAATAGAGAAAATGATCGCTTAGGCTTGGATCTCTGATTATCTTGGCCACCTTGATGCTTATGTTGATCCTTCTCCTTTTCGATCAGAAGTGCCTTTAATTCTTCTTGCCCCTTGGCCAAGTTAAAGATCATCTCTTGGAATTGGTTGTTCTGAGCTTGGAGATTTTTGACAGATTGTTCAAGGTCCATGATGCTGAAATAAACAGCGAGGGAGGATGAGAGACCTATTGTAAGAAACCTGTTATGCGATGTTATGAATGCAAATGCAATATTTTCAAGCATCTTTAGGCTTTTAGTTAGCAACATTAGAAAATGATTTGGTCGCGCCTTTGTCTGAAGAAATCTGAACTTTGTCTTTGAACGTCTTTCTTTGAGAATCAAGCTCACCATATCGATTGGGTCATCGCCTCTGATTCGGGATACCTCTGAATTTGAAAGTATATGGCTAGAGGAAAATAAATCCTCTTGCCCCTTGATAGGTACATCGTGTCTGAATTGGAAGGTATGTGGCGAGAGGAAAGTAAATCCTCTTGCCCCTTGATAAGAGTTCAGACCTTGATAAGAGCACCTGAAATTGTGCGCCCTAAATTCCTAAGATCCTTGAAAGGGTTAGTAAGCATGCAATGTTATGATGTCATGACGTCATGAATGTCATGCGAATGCAGTTCATCAGGCATAGCGTGAGATAGTAAGGGCAAACAAGTCCTTTAACAAAACCTGCGAGGAAACGAGGGTTAGTCGCAAACACAAACAAGTCACACAAGTCACGCTAGTCACATAAGTCACACAATTTTGCCTTATGGTTAGGCTTGCGCGTGGTCCATAGGTATGTACCCTCCCCCTGAAGTTTAGTTGGTTCAAACATGTCCTATATAAAGATCGGGTTCTAGGGAGCTCATATCATTGACCTTTATCGAAGGCGCTTATCTCGGTTCGGCAATCGAATAGCCAACCGAAAAGACTGACCCATGCCATAGAGAGGCAGGTAGTCTAAGGGAAGGATCAGAATAGCCTTTCGTAGGCAACCAGAGGATACCTCAGCCTTTTCGCAGGCAACTTCCGAGGGTCGAGATCATGTATATCGAAGGCAGCATCATTAGGGACCATGATCTTTAATCGAGGCAACATGGCTGAGGCATCCTCGTATTCGAGGGACTGGCTATTCTGCAAAGAAACACAAGGCAACAAGGCAACAGGCAACAAGCAACAGGCAACAGAGAGGATACCCAAAAGTGTGCGTGTGTGCACCAATCACGTGATTATGTTCAGTTATGTTATCTTGTAAAATTACGTGACGCTAATTCAATTAATACGTTGCACTCCCTAGAATTACTAACTACGCAGTTTAATATAAACAGTAATAACGGGGAAGGGAAATTGTAACCAGCGGAGGAGAGGGGAATTGAAACCAGCGGGATACAATTAAAAACAATTAAAAACAGAAGATATAATAGTTTAGGGTTTAGGGTTACCGATACTCGTAGCTTTGGCGATTGACAAACCCTAAAGATTGGAAAAGGAAGAGTAAACAAAAGAAGGGAGTGAGTGCATTATTTGTTCGGAGGCAAACATTCCTTACCCTAAAAATAGAAGGTTAAAGAAATATAAAATAAATAAGTAAATAGAGAGCACTTAGCTTTGCATTTGATCTGACATGGTTGGCGGTCGGTGGAAGCCTCGGAGTTAACCCTGAAAAGTGGCAAAGGCAGAAAAGGTGAATGTATGCACATTTTAAAAGAGGTTTAAAAGGTAAACCCTAAAAAATAAAAGGAAACAAAATAGACTTTGAAATTTAAATTAAATACTTAGCTTCGTATTTTGAAGGCGCGTAGTCGGAAGGCATTTGAAAAGCAACCCTGAAAAAGGCATGGAGAAGAAATATTGTTTTCAGTGTATGGAATGATCTTCGTAAACCCTGATTAGGGTACGAATTTAAATAAGAAAATAAAAATGATTTAATTAATTATTGGTCTCGCGACCTAATTAAAAATAATTTTATAAATGAAATAAATTATGTAAAAGAAAATAGATAAATATATTATAAAAAAGATATTATTAATATAAATAATATATAAATATTATTATTATTATTATAAAAGTTTTTTTAGAAGAAAATTAATTAAAAAAACAAGTAAAAAAACATATATATATATATATATATATATATATATATATATATATATATATATATATAAATACAAATAGGTTTATATAATAATAAAAAAATAAAAAAAATCTTAGCTTTTAATCCAATGTTGCATTCGCTGAGGGAGCATGGTAGACATGCACGCCCATGCTCGTTGGATCTAGGGAGGAGAAGATCTGAAGGCTGGAACCAAGGGCATGTATCACACGCGCGTACACTTGCACGCACGGAATCCTCCTGTTTTAAAAAACCAAAACGCGTGCTAATGGACCAGTGGGAGAGAGACACGTGATCATCTTCTTCCCCAGAATTCTGCAATTGCCCCTTTTACAGCGCTTTTTATTCCTACGCTATAAAAGACTTCGCCTTCTACACCTGCAATTTTACGAACACAAGCAAACAAGCATGGAAATTTTTCGCAAGGCCACCATTGAATTTGTCCAAGCCTCGTGAATTCAATTATGGCCTTAATTTGTCCTAAAAGTACCTGTATACAAAAACCCTAAACGAAACCAAGAAACCCTAACAATGGCTAATCTTGATTCCACCGGTCAAACGCGAATTAAACAACCCAGAAACCATCACAACATCATAGAGATCATAAATATGCAATCAATTTGTATGTAATATGCTTAAAACATATAATTCGAAGCAAGTTTTTTAGAGAGCAAACCGTGGTGAATTCGGCACGTTTCTGAGAGCTCTGACTTTGGAGATCAATGGGGAATCCTTCAATGATCTTCAGGGAACGTATTGGAAACGATCACACACCTTGTATTGGCCTGTACCTCAATTTTGAATTTGAAATTTTCTTGGTTTTTTTCAAGCTCGGGTAAGGGTTCTTTGGCTGCAGATTTCGTAACCCTTGTGCTCTGGACTTGTTTAGTACTTATAGGAGATGGATTAGGGCAACAAAAATTGGATCAAATCTCCTTGTATCAATTTTTGCAATTTGATTGGAAATTGATTTTTAATGTTTCTAAATATGGCTAATGTCAATCTAATCTTTGCCAATTTTGCTATTCTGAATTTGAGTCAAATATATTATTTGATTAATGATTGGATATGATTGGAATTAAAAAGAAACTCAATCTTTTATAATTTTCTTCAAATAATGATTAAATATATGATTTAAATGAATAAAAAATTCAAGTAAAATCAAATATTCCATGTATTTTCGTGGAAAACAGATCTTGGGCTCTTGGATACTTGGGGATCAAGATTGAGTAAAAATAACTTGGGCCCATTTGCAAAAAAAGTCAAGTTCTTTCACATTTTTCCCTCCAAAATAGTCCAACTTTAACAAGGCCTATTTCTCTCAATTTTTGAGGTATGGAAGTGTTCTAGGACTTTTTGGAAACATTGAAGAGTCATCTAACCAGTGCCTTTGGTCTCATATCAAAATTAGTTTCCATGCTCATTTTATGCCCTTTTGAAAAAAGTGTCCTTTTGTTGACTTTTGAAAAGGACCTGTAATGTTTTGGTCCATATCTCTCAAATGAAGCATTTTTAGACTTGGCATGTGAGACACAAATTTGTAGAGAATCAAATTTCCTTCAAAATGAGCTTTGGATGGAAACTTTCTGATGTTCCATGTGAGAGTTATGGCCGGTCAAAGTTTAGTTGACTTTTCCTATACAAAACTTTTTGATTTGTTGATTTTTGTTCTTTCCTTGATGAACCATGATCAATTCTTGATAAAATGGTGAATGATACTTCAATATGAGGATCTTGACAAAAAATCAGGAGCTTTGACTTTATTCTGACCACAATTGACTTTTAGGCTAACTTAGTCGACTGTTGACTTTTTGAACAATTGAGTGACCAATCCTTTGAGATGAGACTTGATACTTGTCATGGATATGATGTGAGATATATTCAGCCATACGAGATGCCTTGGAGCCATTGATTCACTGATTTTTCTTTGAATAAGCCAAACCCTAGTTTCAGAGCCTTGTATAGGAGAGTGTGTCTAGGAACTTTGTGTATTGATTTGAATTTGAATAAGAGAAATAGTATGGGCAAATTTTGGGGTATGATAATACAAAATACTTGTTTTGAAAGATGTTTTTGAAAAGCGAGGTGTGAAAAGCATTTGTTGATTTGTTGTGAGCAAGCACTTAAGAGTTACTTACCCTAAGTTGGTCTTTCTTGTTCTTAAAGTCTTTCGTTTAGGAAAGGGGATATCCATACCAATTATTAGGCAGGTAGTCCTTTCGTTGAATGTGTTCGGGACATCGAAGGATCATCGTATGATCATCAAAGGCAACATGCAAGGTACCTTAGCAATTGAAGGGACGATCATCACTTTTCGTAGGCAACAATCAAGGGACGAGATCATATATTCGTAGGCAAAATTGAGGGTCATCGAGAGACTATGATCCTTGTGATGATTTTTGAATCGAAGGCAACAATTGCTAAGGTATCCCTACGCTCGAGGGACTTGACCATGTAATTGAAGGCAACAAGAGAGGATACCCTAAAGGTGAGTGTATGAGCGGAGGTGTGTTAATTTCATATATTTGATCTTGAGTTAGTTGTTAGCTATGTCTAGTTATTTATCTTGCCATACAATCCTATTAGCATACATCGAACAGTTAATAGCAGTTCATATGGTGCGGAAAGTAAAGAGCGGAAATTTAAATCCTACGCTCTCAAATTTAAATTCTACAGCAATATACATCTTTTAAGATAAAGCGGAAACCAAATGATACCTTTGGAGACATTCCTCAGGTGACGATCTCAAATGAAGAGGTACATTCAATTTGTGAGGATGCTACGCGACGTCAGCTTTGTTTCCGTGCGTAGATTGTTGATGTTAAGTGCTAATTGCTGAGTTCAGATGCAGGTGGTATGAGCAGAGTTGCGATGTTGCTATTATGCTGAGGACATTAGGTTTGTTTCTACAATGAGGTATTCACCGGATGTTGAAAATTAATGATCCTGGAAGTGATGATGTTAGGTTTGTTGGCTGTTAATGTCCCACGACACTGGCGCCCACGCCAGCTTCTTTCCTTGCAATTTTGGCTTTGTTTTCTTCTGTTCTCGTCCCATTTTTTCGGCGTTTCTTCCTTACACCTGAAATAACCAATAACTACCAACAAAATGATTAAAAGGAACTATTCTACTAAAAATTACCACTAACAATTAGATTAACAAAACATGAAAGAACTACTTAAAACAAAGAACAAACCATTCAGAGTGCTAACGAAATGACCGATTTTTACCAAATAATTTGCGCAGTATAAGTGAAATTGGTGACCGATCAAGTATACTCTGACGTTAATTTATAATTGTATTTATTAGTTTGAGAATGAAGAGACATTGAACCGTTATTAACTTGAGGAATTTATGTATAAAATTTCACTTATAGATTGCTTACACACACTATAAGGAATGTGGTCCCTAGCCACGTGAAATAGTGACGTGATTTTCACGTGTGTGAAATAAACCAACTGTGACATGTAAATCACTTCGCAACTTATTTATAATATTTAAAAATAAAAAGTAACTTTAATCAAGGGGGAGAGTCTGAAAGATTTTAAAAAAAATGTTGTGAAGTGTAAAACACGTCACAATTAAAAAAAATTGAAAAACAATTGGCGTCAGATATGCACATGGGGGGAAGTTTGAATTTTTCAAAATTCAGTTGTGACGTGTAAATCACGTCTCAACTTAAAGTTGCAGAAACCCAAAAACTTCAATGCCAGAGTTGACTGACAAGGGGCAGGTGAGTTGTAACCGTTGGTTTGTTGCGACGTGAATTTAATTTTGCAACGGGGCGATGTGGAAATAACGTCGCTAAAATGTTTACTTACTTTGCCAAAACGCTTCTTCTTCCCAGCCTTTTTCTCTCTCGTTCCCATTCTCTCAACCCATTCTCTCAACTCTCAACATATTCTCTCAAATTTTCTTCTCCCATTCTCTCAAATTTTACTAAATTTCATCCTCTTCCTTCCCAATTGTAAAATATTTAAGGTAATATTCAAATCAATTTGTTATACCCCAAAATTTGCCCGCATCTTTTTTTTAAGAAAACTCCAATCTGAAAATTAAGAGTCTCATATAATCATGGATTTTTATTTCAACAAATATCCTGACATATGAAATACTTAGTTTTTAGAATTTTTCTTATACAGTAATTTGGCTTGCAGTTGAATTTATTCTTACGCAAACGCCAAATGCTGTTTATTACTTCACACATGCTATTTATTTATTTACAGATAAATAGTACTGACACAATTGGTACAGAGTTAAATCTTTTTGCAGGCGCAGAATCAGGAAACTCAAACTGTACTGGTAACAAGTAGATTATTATTATCTTTTATTTCCCACTAATTTTTGTACTATATTCCATTATTTTCAAAAATCTTTTCAAATCTCTTTTTCAAAAAATCAAATCCTAACTTTATTCTCCACATCTCTCTTTTTCCCAACACTATCATACACTTTCTTTCAAATCTTACTTCCACTCAAATTTTCCTTTTGTACGGAATCACATCATTCCCCAACGTCTCTATCCTTCTTTCCATTCTATAAATACCTCCCGTTTTCTTCCATAAAATCTCACATCAAATTCTAATTCATCTCTCAAATTTCCACTTCATAATCCATCCTTTCTTCTTCCCCGACAAAATGGCGAAGCGGTGGGAAACGTGTTTCCTTATGGTCATCACCATTGCTACGATGATCATGTCTTTCTTCTGTCTACATAGCCCGGAACACTGTGGACCTGGGATTCTTATGCTCCCAATCATCTACATGTTACTATTTGTAGCATGGGTTATCAATCGTCATTTTTAAGATTTGCCGTATTTCTTAAATGTACCGTTTATTCGTCGTACTGTTCAATATAGTATGTAATATTTGTACTGTCAGTATTAAATATTGTACTATTTGTCATAATATTGCTTAATTACTCAGATAATATTTTATGTGTTTTCTGCCAGTCAAATATGCATTTTTCTGTGCATTAAATGATTTTCAGGGTTATTATCGGTAATTTTGCCCGCATACAGTAAATATTAGTTATTTATTATGTCTGTGTTTTTTAACAAGTCATGTAAATAAACTTTCATTTTTCACATAAAACAAAAGCAAAAACAACAAAAAAAGAAAATTAACTTTGACTGTTGATTTTTCACTCTAACTGCTACATCAATACCTGGACAGTCAGTTGACAGCCAAACTGCTGGCAGTACAATTCTCAGTGTTTTGTACCATCAATCAAATCAATCTTTCACAATTCAAAATTCCAAGATTTTTGTTCTAGAAGTCTTCTGAATATCACGCGATTAGCAGAGACTCAACACTGCACAAAAATCAGGTACGTTTAACTGTCTCCTACATAAACAGTCCCTAACTAGGGTTTTCTAGTTTTTACAGGAGAAACAAGTTTTTGAGACCTCAAATGGATTTCATGCACATCCATACATCTCAAAGTACCATCATACAAATTTTCAAACTTCAATTCACTCAGACGCACCGTCCGCAGCTCAAACAGTCAACAGACGACCCGTTTGACCAAAAAAGTCAACAGACAGTCAAAAATGAAATTTTTTGTCAAAATCCATATTTTGTCAAAGGATTCATCATTTGATCATTGGATGATCATAATTCATCAAGGAAAGATCAAAAATCAACAAAACCCTAAGATTCAAAATTAGGGTTTTTACCTGAAAAGTCAACTCAACTTTGACTGGTCATAACTCTCTCATCCTTCATCCAAAAAATTCAAACCAAAGCTCATTTTGAAGGAAATTCAATTATCTTTCAAATGCAATTGATCCCATGGTCATTTCATTCACCATTTGAAAAATATGATCAAAGACATTACAGGTCATTTTCAAAGTCAACAAAAAGACACTTTTTTCAAAAGGACACACAAGGAGCATCAAAAATCATTTTGACATGAGACCAAAGGAATTGGTTAGAGGACTCTTTGAGGTTTCCAAAAAGTGCAAGATCTCCTTCATATGACAAAAATTGAGGGATTTACACCTTGTTGAAGTTGGCTAAATTTTGGAAAATGCATAAAACCAACATTGCTCAAAAATGCATTTTTTCCAAATGGGGCCAAGTTTTCATGGTTCAAACATGTATGCCATGTTATTATGGGCCTCCCACGACCAAGACAAGGCCCATACCATTTTTATTCATTTTTTGCTTGATTTTATCTTATTTTAAGATTAAATTAAAAGGAAAAAATGAATGGATAATGGTTAGCTTACAATCTAAGCATGACTCACCCAAGGAATCTTCATTTTTCTGCAGAGAATTGAAGAGCAAGGCAAGTGCATTGAAGAGAAGAAGACTTGGTCAATAATTCAAAGCTTTTTAATATAAAAAAATCAAGAATTCCACAAAGGCAACTAGATGCTTCTTAGCTTCAATTCTAAGCACTTCAATGCTTATAAATAGGCTAGCATACTTTAGTAACACAGGGAGGACGAATTCAGTAGCATTCATAAGCACATAGCACTCTTGTAACAACTTGTAATTTTCAAAGAAACTTGAAATTCGAATTTTAAGTTTCAGTCAATTTCAATACAAAATAAACATTTAAACATCATCTCAGAGCTTCACTGAAACAATTCCAATCATTTCCAAGTCTTAAACCTCATTGAATCGAGCTATATAGGCCACGGTTTGTTCAAACTAAAACCAACTTATATCTCATAACACACGCATATTTAACAAGATGTAGATGCATAACTGTGTTTGGTTTGAAGCTCTGGTCGTTTCTGGAGCTTCAATTGGATTTTAATGGCTGTTTATAGCATATACCATTTTAGGGTTTTCTTAGCTCAAAATTAGGGTTCTTCATTAGGGCCAAAATTAAAGCAAATTAAGGGCATGGTTACATTCAGTGGAACAAGACGAGTTGAATGGTACCATCGCGCCTAATTTCTATGCCTGTTTACCCCTATTCGTTATTTTGCAGAATTAGGGTTCATCAATTATAGCGCTTTTGCATAAAAGCGCTGTTGAAAGTGGCGTCTGGAGGTTGAAGATGATGCGTGTCCTCCTCCTATTGGCTGGCACGCGCGCGCAGTTTTTTTAAATTTCCCACTAATCAAGTGTTTTGCAGGTACACTGAGTGCCGTGCACCTCAAAATCTGAACCATCTGATCCACTATCCATCCAATCCAACGCGCCAGATCATGCAGCTGCATCATGTTCCTTCATTCAATTTCCACGTCTGATCAGTATCCTTTTATTTTTTATTTCTATTTTAATTTCTTTGCAAAATTAATTAAAAATAGTTTTAAAAATCCAAAAAATACACAAAAAATATTTTTAGACTTCTAAAATAATGTTTTATTTTCTGAAATAAAAATATTTTATTTTTCTTCATAATTTCAATATTTTGCATAATTAATTAGTATATATTTATATATTTGCTTCTTAATTATTCTAACCAATCAAAAAATCATAAAAAAAATTGTTCTTAATGTTAAATATTGTTTATATATTATAAACTAATTTTGTACATATTTTGAATAATTTTCTCTTTAAGTTTTAATTATTTGTATAATTATTTGCATAATTATGTTTTAATTAGCTTAATCAATTTCAAATCAATTTCAAAAATTCCAAAAAAATTAATTTTGTTTTAAAATTAATTAACAAATATTTTGTACATATTTTAAACTTAATTTCTAGGTTTAAATCTATTTTCATCGTTTTTTTCATTTTGATTTAATTAATCATACATTAATTATAATTAAAATAAATCATAAAAAATCCAAAAACATGCCTTTTATTTTTCTTGCAATTTCAATTCCTAGATAAATGTATAGGATGTCAAAATCATGTAAATAGGCTTAGTTTACATTTCCTGCACAATCGATGTAATAGCGTAGATTTACTTTCCGCACTTTACATTTCCGCATTTTAATTTCCAGCAAATATAAACTGCGTGTATGTCAAAGATAAAATTGAACCGTTAGATCACTAACTTCAAAGATAAAATATCTGAATACAAACACAATCACACTTGCACCTCTTAAGGTAATCCCTTCTCATTCTTTTCAAAATCAAAGTCAAAATTCTACTGTTTCGAGTACAAAATCGAACCTTTTGTTTATATCCGGTGAAAGGATAGATTTTTAAAGGAAATGGGATAAAGACCTTACAACTCAGGGTAGACCTCCTAGTTTGCTTGCTCAAATCAAAACAAACAAAATTCTCATATACTATTGTTTTTCAAAACAAAACTTTCCAAAAAGACAATATTTTGTATACATCCAAACACGGATCATTACAAAGTTAACGTTCTTTTCAAAACATCTTTCGAAAGATAAACAAACATTTTGTATACATCCGCACACGGATCATTACAAAATTCAATTTACAAAGGTATTTGAAACCACATATGAGCATTCTAAAGCAATTGAAAAGTAATCGAAAAACAAGTGAGCTAAGCAAACTTAAGAGCCCATGGATAACCATGGATACAAAGGGTGCTAACACCTTCCCTTTGTATAACCTACCCCCTTACCCAAAATTTCTTAAAGGTCTTTTTTCTGTTTCTTTTATAAACCTTTCCTTAATTGGATAAAATAAAAGGTCGGTGGCGACTCTGTGAATTTTCAAAAATGCGAAAGCATTAAGCGATAAAAAAGAGTCAGTTCACGTATCTCTCCCGAACAGAGGTATGGCCCGAATAAAAACGGAGGTCCACAGAATTGGCGACTCTGCTGGGGAGATACTTTCAAAAAAAAAAACAAAATGTTTTCAAAAGGGGTTACCTTAAGAGAATAGATCACTTCGATGTTTTCAATTGTTTGACTTGATTGCTCTATTTTTCAAAGGTTTGTTTGGGTATTTTGCTTGTGTGAAAGATTCTAACCCGAATCTCGAGATACCTTAAGTACATGACAATAGACCAAGGAAACTGTACGGCATGTACCGATACGGTTGATCTGGTAGTCATCGTTAGTGTGATACTTTGGTTTATACTGATGTCCCTTGAAAATGATCAAGGAGTATATTAGGCTTTCGAAATGTCATTAAACACTAATTTGTCTTAGAACCTTTTTAGTTGAACTTGACTTGTGGCCTATTAAGTGGCTAGCTTTGAAATTGATCGAAGTTAGTTATCCTCGAGGAATATTTTGATCGGCCGCTCGAGTGCCGTATTGAGATGTTACTTCCAAGGATCATAGAACCCGAATACTATTCTAGGACAGGTTTTAACCAACTCAACTTCAATGGGGAGGGTATCACCTATCAGCTCCATGCAAGCCTTTAAACCTAAGGCTATTGTTTGATTTGTTTTTGTGTGCCACATGTTTGCATCATAAGCATATCATTTTCTCACAAAACACTTCAAGGATCAAAGAGTTTACCTTTGTTTTTGCAGGTAATGGCTCCCGCCACCCGAGATTACATCCGAATCAACATCTCAACGGTACCATCTGAACTAAAAGACTTAGTGTCAGAATTCCCCAGGAATGTTCAATTCACTGAAAGGCATGGTCACCTACTCCATTTGGTTACCTCAAAATTTGAAGAAGACATGATACGGGTCCTGTTCCAGTTCTTTGACCCTGAACATCATTGCTTTACCTTTCCTGATTACCAGTTGGTACCCACTTTGGAAGAATTCTCTGAACTAATTGGATTGCCTGTTCGAAATCAATTACCTTTCACTGGTTTAGAAAGGATTCCAAAACCTGAAGTCATTGCTGCTGCTTTACATCTGCGAAAATCAGAAATCGAGTCCAATTGGGAAACAAAGAGTGGAGTTAAGGGTTTGCTTGCCAAGTTCTTATTGGAAAAGGCTCGACTACTGCTAGAAAACAAAAGTTATCCAGCTTTTGGGGAAGTTATGGCACTTTTGATCTATGGGTTGGTTTTATTCCCTAATCCCGACCAGTTCATAAGTGTACACATCATCAACCTTTTCCTAATCCGTAACCCGGTATCAACATTGCTGGGAGACATTCTACATTCTCTACACACTCGTACCATGAAGAAACGAGGAACTCTCATGTGCTGTATACCACTACTGGCTAGGTGGTTTACATTTCATCTTCCCCGATCAGTGTTGAGAAATGAACACAGAATGCAATGGTCTCGCAGGATTATGTCTTTGTCTCATTCAGATATCCGGTGGAACAACTTCTTTCAAAGAGACATTACTATCATTGATCATTGTGGAGAGTACCCTAATGTGCCACTCCTTGGCATCAAAGGAGGCATCACTTACAATCCCTCTTTAGCTCTATGCCAATTCGGATATGCAAGGAGCAACGGTCCTCATGACATGATTATCCGTGGCATTTTGTTTGATTACGAGAATGATTCTCATAGACACCGACGAAGGTTCATACATGCATGGGACAGTGTCTATAGAATAGAAAGCAAAACTTTGGGGCAATGGAATTCTATCCCTATGGAACCTTACCTCAGATGGGTCCGTACTCATGCTCAGAAACTCCTTATGCCATATCCCGCTGTTCTACCTGTGACTATTGAACCAGAGGTCGAAGGATATGAACCTCAAGTTATTCTACACCCGGATATGCCAACTGACCTAGAAGAGTTGCAAAGATCTTGGGTTCAACTCAAAGAGGAAAGAGACACCTTCAAAGCATACTGTCAGGACTATGAGAGAAGGATATTGGAGCTCACCGGACAGCTTCAAGAAGAACAGCAGATCAACACATTCCTGGGAGCAAAGAGAAAGCATCCACGGGAGACCTGAAGGATCATTTATTTTATTTCTGTCTTGTAAGCCCAAATGAGGCAAAGAAAAAAAAAAAGAGAAAAAATTGATTAACTAATGTTTGTTTCTTCTTTAAACAAATCTAAACTCTAAGATCCTTGAAAACATTGCACACACATTTCACTTCATGCATTGCATATACATTTCATACATATACATTTCATACATTGCATACACATTGCATCCAGTCATACACATTGCATAACAGGTTCACATGACGGATTTCTCATCTTCTCGCTGTTTATTTCAGTCAGAAGAGATGGAATCTGAAATGAGCATCAAGAATCTCGAAGCACAGAATGCCCAAGTTCAAGTGGCAATTCTGGAACTGGCAAAGGGGCAACAAGAACTGAAAGCCCTGATAATCAAGAAGAAAAAGAAGCCCAAAGGATCTGTAGGCTTGAGTCACCTGAAAAGGAAGATCAAAATCCCAGTCAAAAAGTTCAAAAAGCCACCGATCCCTGAAACAGTCGGTGATGATGAACAAGAAGACAATCAAAGCAACCAGGGTTCAGCTAAACCCTCTCTCTCTTCAAATGAAGAAGATGATCATTCTGGGGACGAACCGGATGATGACAAATACCAACAGCTGGAAGACCGTATGAAAGCTATGGAGATACAAAAAGTACCTGGCTTAGATTTCAATGATCTGGGGCTCATCTCGGATGTTGTTATCCCTCCAAAATTCAAAGTTCCTGTCTTTGCAAAATATGATGGAGTTTCTTGCCCGAAACTACATCTGAGATCCTATGTGAGGAAAATACAACCTCATACAACCGATAACAAATTATGGATTCACTTCTTCCAAGAAAGTCTGTCGGGTACACAACTCGAGTGGTACTACCAGCTGGAAAATACCAAGGTTCATACTTGGGAAGAATTAGCTGCTGCTTTTTACAAACAGTACCAATACAATGCTGATCTTGCACCAACCCGTACTCAACTAAGGGGCATGTCTATGGGACCAAAAGAAAGTTTCAAAGGATATGCACAAAAGTGGAGAGATATGGCTGGAAGGGTTCAACCACCCTTATCTGATCGCGAACTAGTCGACATGTTCATGGGCACTTTAACTGGCCCTTTCTATAGCCATTTGCTGGGATGCTCATC